>NC_057808.1:135407572-135481006 GCF_018294505.1 Triticum aestivum
TGCATCGTTGGATTCTCCTTGATCGAACGACGATCCTCATCCCTTTCGACAACACATGTACATGTTTTCAAATAGCCCCTCCCAAAAAATGTTTTCAAATAGCACACTGTTCACACACGAAAGCCGTGTGCCTACCAAACCGTGGCCGATGCCCCCCTGCTGCGCGCGGGATCTGAGTCGTGCGTTCTGATTGGCCAGAACCCAAACCCCACGGATCGTACGTCTGCACCGTTGGATGCCCCCAGATCGAACGACAATCCTCATCCCTTTCGACAGGAAATGCAGCCCGGCTAGGAATTGATTTATATGCCAACATGCACGGTAAATGCCAAAAAATGTCTTACATATAGCACACAAGACCTAAAATGCGCCAGCAAATCAAACCTGTGGTAAAATTGTGGTTGGTTTACGTGGGAAAAATTTAGAGGCAAAACTATGAACTCACGTCTTCATTTCAAACGAAATTATTCTGTTTGTGCACACGAGCGCTTAGAGGCAACCGTTTACATAGACCTTTCCGCGCGCGCGGCGACCGGGGATATTTTTCACCCTTTTCACCTAGGCCGCCAACACCCGGAGTCCCCAACACCCCCCACCGTCCGCCCGCGTTTCACTCAACTAGTCCACCCAATCTCCTTCGCCAGCTCCCCCTCCCACCAGATCCACAGCAGAACCCTCTCCGGCGCCGTCGTGCTCATCCCGGCCGTGTGCCCGCTCTTCGGTGTCAAGCCTGCCTCCACTGCCATTCCCAACACGTGGCGGCCCGCGCCTCGCCTTCTTCCTTTGCTTGCCAGCCACCCTCGAGCATATCGATGCAGTAACCCTCGCCTCTCCTGTGGTCCGGCCGGGTTTGCATTAAGAAGCATGTTAGTTACTGCTCTCCATCGCGGTGAGGCATATTTCCTCGCAATCCCTCTTCCAATTTCATTCCATATGTTCCCAAAATGGCTATAAAATAACGAAGAGCGTATATATGTCCATTATCTAGCTTCCTTACTACATATAAGCTGTATTTGTTCCAATAAGTTACTGCCTATTTACAGATCGCGGGCGCCCGAGTCACACAAACTTAACAAATTAGCCGTATATTTTCTAAATTATTGCATGGCATGTTTGGAAAGCTTGATACCAAGTTGTTAGTTTGATGCTTATCCTCCTTTCCTGAGTTTTGCATGTGTTCTCTGTAGATGCCGAGTAGCAGCGACAGCACTCATTCAGGCCATGTATCTTCATCTGATTCGGACAACCCTAGGGCAGATTGTGAGGGATCAAGTAGTCTTGAATGGGATAGAGCTGCAGCAATTACCCTTTCGGTCAGGACACGGAAGAACTCTCCAAGGAAGCCCACACACTAGCCTAAAGGTGTATATGAAGTAACCGAGATTGATTTAAAGTCCTGGGCTCCAACTAAACCAGATAAAGCACGCATGAGGTTCAGGAGTGTGTGCGTGTGGATTTGTTGGCAGGGCAAGGCTCAACATTAATCTGCCAGGTTTTCGGAAGGCTGACACAGAAACACGGCGAAGGATAGTCCAGGAGATCATGGATCACTTCAACGTTCTAGAGCAATGGAGAATGCAGGTGGAACACGCTGCACGGAAGAAGGCTAGGGATGCTTGGAGAAACTGGAAGCACGTGCTGTACAAGAAGTACTTGAGTGAAGGCAAGGACCCAATCCCCTCATACACCCAAATTACAAAGGCAGACTGGGCAGAATTCAAAAGGGTCAGGGCAACTCTAGAGCTTGCTGAGAAATTCAAGCAGTCGGAACTTCAGAAGAAGAACATACACCCCCACCGTATGGGTGTGGCAGGATACTACGACATGAAACTGATATGGGAACAAGAGGACAAAGAAGCAGTAGCGGCGGGTGGGAATCTGGCCTTTAGTGAAATCAGGGGCGAACGCGCCAGAGACTACTTGCGGGCACGTGCAAAGAGGCATGATGACGAAACTTATTACTTTTAAAACGCACGTGACGCCAAACTGTATGAAGTGATGGTAGAGGCTTCCAAGATCCCTGGAAGGTTCTATAGGAACTCAGGGCCATGTGACATTCTGTCCATTGCTTTGGACACAAAAGAGCCCCCTGGCCGTGCAAGGGGTATAGGTGTTAATGTCCCGCACAAGAGGGCTTTCACACCCAGCAAAGAAGAGAGGCCCGGCATGAAAAAAGTGAGGAGTGAAATGAAGCAGAATGCATTGTTTGAAAAGTTGAAGGAGATTTATCCGGCTGTTCAAAAGGATGTTGAGGAGTCAATGATGATGCAGAAGACTCTAACACTAACGGATAGCCAGCAGATGGGAGGGGAGGCGGGCATGGATGATGCTGCTTATTGCGCGACAACACTGCACAAGAGTAGTTGTGCATCAGCTGACCCCAGCGACACTGAGACTGCAGCTGCTCGTGATGATGCTATATCTGATCTATCTGGAATGAAAGACAGACTGAAGGGCGTGCTTACACATTATGAAGGTACATTAAAATGTGCAAAATCCTGGGTTTGCCCACCCTTCTTGGAAGACGGCCTCTTCTTGGACAATGTGCCATTGAAGCCGGGCTGTGTGAAGTGCTACGTGACTGAAGTAAAGCCTGGATTCAATGAATTTTCCCCGAAGAATGTCCTAGGAGACTTCAATGAGCAAAGGACCCCGGGAGAAACATTGTTACATCACATCCAGTGGTCACGAAAGGAAATAGAGTTCATCGATGAGATTCATGAAGCCCCGCCAAGAGCAACCACTGTCGCCCCTCAACCGCTGACGCTCTCCTTGCCACAGCAGCTCTCGCGGGCTGATGCATCAACCTGTGATCAGCCGGACCGACTTTGTGGCGTACAAGCCATGTCATCCAGCGCCCCAAAGCAGCCAGTGGCAAGGCCTACAACTGCTGATGACGCACCACGGGTTCAGATGATGGCCGCTGAAGCAGCGGGGGTAGACCCAGCTGCAGCACATGCTCAGCAGACCAACCTGGTGGAACAGACTGCTAAGCAGTCTGATGCTTTGGAACTGCCTGCTAAGCAGTCTGTAGGTCCAGAACCGACTACTCATCAGTCCGTCAGTCTGCAAGCACGTGATCAGCATACCAATGCGTCAGCACTTCCTGCTCAGCAAACCAACACGTTGGCACAACCTCCTCAACACACCGACAAGTTGGCACCACGTGCGCAGAAACCCAACATAGCTTCAACGCATGGTCAACAGTTCGATGCCTCTGCTCCTACAGCCTAGCAGTCCGTCACAGCAGCACCGCCAGCTCAGTGGTCCAGCATAGATAAACCATCTGCTAAGAAGTCCGTCCAAGCTTCACCGTCTGCTCGGTAGTCTACCTTGTAGGCAACCAGACGTTCTGCCAAAAATGCTTCAAGTACCAAGAAGAAAGTGGCCAAAAAGGCTACACCCACGACCACAAGGAAGCGCAGTGGGAAAGTGAAGAGGAAAGAGAACGATTGCCTCTTACTTAAAGCACTCATTGCCCAGAACCAAATTAACAGCAGCTTGCTCGAATCAGGGAGTAATATTATTTCTGACGCCATGGGTGATGAAGAAGTAGAATTGTCGCTTGCTAAAAGAAAAGCAAACGTACTTGAAGCACGCAATTACGTCCATGGCCAGCCATTTCTTGTTGGCGAATACTTTGATGAGTGCAGCTCCATTTTCCGCGAGTTACATGAATATTGCATGGATCAAATGTCAGTAGGTCATCATGCTTTGCTAGTCCACTACAATAGAGATCATTTCTAACACGATGCTGGTTCCATCAATGTGAGTTTCGAGGACTTACATCTCTTCTTCAACTTCAACGTGCTCAATGCCACTCTTCTTAGATGCCTGATTTTGTAAGTACTTAACAAACTCTAATAAACTTCTCCATACAAAGCTGTAAATGATAAACATCTAACTGCATTTTATTCCTCTCAGGGGATTGAACGCACAGAGAAGAAAAATGGAGAGTGTGTATTTCATAGATTCTGCATTAGCAAATGGCACAACATTAGATGGTAAGGACCGACGGGACTGGGCCATTAACACGGTCCTCCGTATCTTCGAAAACACGTCCCATGCAGAATCATTTCTCTAGCCATATCATGAACGTTAAGTCAAGTAAACAACCACGCATACACTGATTGTCTTTCTGATTTCGACATCATTCGTAAGTTCATGGCTTTCTTAATATGTAGCAATCACTGGAAATTGGTATTTATTGTTCCAAACAAGAACACAGTTTACTACATCGATTCTCTCAGAGAGTCAACAAATGCTCAGGATCTGGCGCATGTTCAACAATTCTTGGATATGTATTGAATTCTATGATGTTGAAATTAATTTGCATTCATATCTGGTTCAATAATTGATGTTGTCAAAATTCATCATCATTTGCAGTGTGCTCGCATTGTGGAAAACTAAACCTGGGAACCTGTTCAAGATGGAACAACCCGTGTAGCACGAGATCGTTTCTCCGGTAACACACTGAAATCCGTTATTTTTGGAAAATTTATCCAACAGTCTGCAAATACCTTTCCTTACGCTAGTCAAATGTCCAAGCTTCTAAATAAACCTCTTTCTATTTTGTCCAAAGAAAAAATAATACATCTAACACCGGTTAGGATGTTCCTAACAGGACAAATACATGACTAATTTTGTACAAAATATTTCAGTGTCCTCAGCAAGAAGCAGGGACCAACCTTTGTGGATACTATGTTTGCAGACACATGATCTCCATTTGCAAATCTGCTGATAGTTGTGACGATCCTCACGAATTAGTACCAGTAAGTCTATCTTAATTAATATCATCTACTCCACTCATATAGCACATTCTAATCATAAAAATACTGCAGCTCATCTTAAAACCGAGGACCCCTGAACCGCTCCGGTTGGTGAATTGCTGATGGTTCGGAGATTTATCAGCGACTTCTTCCTGCAACACTACATCAATCCCACTGGTGATAATGAAGATTTCAGCATGCGTTCTCCTAAAACATTGAGTAAGAGTTAGCCACTAAACATATAACGCATGGATCCATTGTTTTCCATCTGTTGAGGTCTTCGTATTTCGTACACTATGATTAATTATGTAATGCATATATGTGTGGACAAATCATTAGAATTTAGCTACCATATGTTCAATTGCAATTGTTGCGAAATCTGATGAATGTTCTTCCTCTGGACACTATTTGTTCAATTGAATATTGTGGCGAATTTGCTTTTTGCGTGCCGATTCAAAATGAGATATTTTTGTTTATTTGTTCAATTGAATATTGTGGCGAATTTGATTTTTGCGTGCCGATTCAAAATGGGATATTTTTGTTTTAACCTGGCAATTTGCTCCGCACACGGTTCAACTAAATGAGTGTGTGCGATCCACATCGGAAAGCATACGTCAATCGTAGCTGAACCGTCGGTGATACACAGCAAATCGCAAACGGTTTGCAGCGCTACTACGTGTGCGTAGGTTCTCCAAAACCATTTGTGATATCGTGTTATCGCACACGAGAACTGGGAGTAAACCGTGCCCAATGCAAAATACAATCCCAGTCGTAATTTTTTCAGGAAACGTGTGGGATCCCAAACGAAAAGCACACGTCACTCTTGCGGCAACCGTCGGTGATACCCAACAAATCACAAACGGTCTGCAGCACTTGTATGTGTGCGAAGGGGCTCCTAAACTGTTTGTGATAGAACATTATCGCAGATGGTAATTGTTGGCAAACGTGTGCGATGGAGTCTAGCATGGCAGACAGGTTACGCAGAAAACTTGTGTGCGATGGGGCACAAATCGCACACAGTTCATATGTTGGCCCGTGTGCCTTACATACTGTTTCCCAAATGGTTCGTTACGACAGACCATATGGTTTCACTGCATCATTAGATACGCTTAATCACTGATACCACACGTGCGAAAGAATTTAGTGTGTGTTGCATCGCACACGATTACATTTAGGATGGCCTCTGGATCACTGCTCCCTATCCCCGACGGTTTCTGGGTCATGTGGGAAGGACCCCCTATCGCACACACTCACTTGGCGACGGTTCCAAATGCCGTCGCGGAAAGGGGTTTAAAACCATTTGTTTAGGACTGAGGCACACCAGTGAATGCCCATGTAGAGGCGTCGATAAATGCTTCTGTCCAGCTTTACTTTTTTTGGGGATATCCTGCTTTAGTTCCCATCAAGATAATCATGATGCTTCTATTTTTTGGTGTACGTTTCATTAATTCTTATTGACAATTAAGACGCCGTTGTTAATCTTGTTCCACTACTAAAACAAAGTAACGACTCTACTTAAATATCATTTTTTTTATTTTTGCAAACAGGGATGCGTATCTCCATACTCGTGCATGTCTTCCTCAATTTTTAGTGGAACCGCACAAAATTGGGTGGCCACTGTTGCTCAGCCTCACTGTCCTCTACCAAGTGGTTCTTCCTTCCTCAAGCTTGATTACCGAGAAGAAACAAACCACGGTGAGGATTATCAAACTTCATTGGTGCCTGACCCAAACTTGATGCCAAAATTGATGATGCATCACCACGATGACCTATGGATGCTCATGGTTGCGTCTCATGGTTGCATCGGCTAGTGAAGCTGACCGATGTTCGATGAAGAACGAGCTGTCTTCCATCAGTGCTCTTTGCTAGTTACCACAAAGACGATATCCTTCATCAGTTCATCTTGGAGCAGTCGTTTACGTTGGCACAATTTTATCACACAATTGGATATGAACCAAATGTTTCCTCGAAGAAGCATCGACGTTGGTACTAAGAGCAAAAGTTTTGTATTGATTTCTAAGCCTTCTCATAACTTTTTCTTCAGCTACCCTGTAATTTCATTTGTCCAGCTTTTAACTAAATATGTGGTCAGACTTTGATTAAAAATATGGTGTGGACTGAAAACCCGGATGGAGGTAGTACCCCTCCATTTTTATTTACTCTGCATATTAGATTTGACTGGAGTCCAACTTTGTAAAGTTTGACCAAGTTTAGGCAGACCACAACAAACCATAATTATTGAGAGGGCAAAATGTACATACAAAATAATTGAAATTAAATTTCTTTATTTGTACACACTCACACCTTTCCGATAATTTGGCGCGTGTGTGGTTGTTCACCTGACTGAGCGTAGTGTAACGCACGTGAACAACAGGAAGTGTGACCAGGATGCGTGGATCGTTAGTTGATTATAGTTTTCTTCACTGGTATGTTAAATAAAGAGTTTCGTTTTGTACACAATTTAAAACGATTGTTCTGGAGAGAAAAGGAAAACCACTCCACTATATCTCTACTCTTATAAAAATCATAGTTCGTGATAGTGGTGTGCCTGCCATCCTACAATATGGGCCATTCGATTTATATCTGACAGATAGGAAGGAAACTATAGCAATTTTGCAAAAACATACCCACACCTCTCTCTCCACATTTGCAAATAAGGTCTTCCCTCATTCATCCTTTTCTCCCACAAGATAAACTACTCATACAAATGCATCTTGATGTTCCGTGCAATGCACAAGCATCTTGCTAGTATTAATACTATATACGAGTACTACTACATAAGCTGGAGCCTCAGCGCTTGTTCGCTAGGGTTTGCACTCCTCACACACTCGCTGCACTACATGTATATACACACGCTGGAGGCTAAACGTTCCTTTGATAGGGTTTGCTCTATTCACAATCTCTCACCCTCTTCATCAGCTCTAACCAAGACTGCATTGGCCTCTCTCTCCCCCCCTCACAGCTGGTGGAGGAGCCGTCCGGATCCCGCCGCACCGGGAAGGGGAGGAGGTACAACGTTCACTCTGTCGCCTTCGGTGGAGGGAGGCAATCCATTGTCGGCTGCGTTGTTCTCTTTCACCCAATGCCTATGCGAGAGGGCCTCTACCCCTTCTTCCTCACTGTCGTACATAGTGTGGGAAGATCCGGCCTCCAACCGCACGCCTAGTCACATCTCGACGACCGTAAGGTATAACTTTCTTTGAAACCGTCATTGCTCTAGCTGCATGTGGATCTTTTTCGGTTCTGTAGTCGAATCTAGGCCTTGGTTCAAAGAGGAAAGAAGGGAGGGTGGGGTGGAGCATGAATCTAGGACATGGTTCAATGAGGAAAGGTGGGAGGGAAAGTTGTATATACTGGCTATCCAGCCGCTTTGTTGGTCGAAAAGGAAAAAACGGGGTAACCCAATACACACATTGATGGCTCGTGTTCGCGTCAGTATTTTCTCTGAAGAGGAAGGGATGATGCAGCACAGCTACGGTAGGTATTTCCCTCAGTGATGAGACCAAGGTTATCGACCAGTAGGAGAACCACGCAACACTATGTAAACGGTATCTGCACACAAAGAACAAATACTTGCAACCCGACGCGTAAGAGGGGTTGTCAATCCCTCTCGGGTAAAACATAGATAAAATTGTAGTAGATTGGATAAATAGATCTCGCAGGAACGCGAGATAAAATAAATAACAAAAAAATGCAGCAAGGTATTTTTGGGTTTTTGGATTAATAGATCTAAAAATAAAAGATGCAAATAATAGATCGGAAAGCAAATATGATAAAGAAGAGACCCGGGGCTGTAGATTTCACTAGTGGCTTCTCTCGAGAAAAATAGCATACGGTGGGTAAACAAATTACTGTTGGGCAATTGATAGAACTTAAAATAATTATGACGATATCCAGGCAATGATCATTATATAGGCATCACATCCAAGATTAGTAGACCGACTCCTGACTGCATCTACTACTATTACTCCACACATCGACCGCTATCCAGCATGCATCTAGTGTATTAAGTTCATGGAAAAATGGAGGAATGCAATAAGAACGATGACATGATGTAGACAAGATCTATTCATGTAGGAAATAGATCCCATCTTGTCATCCTTAATAGCAACGATCAATACGTGCCTTGCGGCCCCTTCTGTCACTGGGAAAGAACACCGCACGACCGAACCCATCACAAAGCTCCTCTTCCCATGGCAAGAAAAATCGATCTAGTTGGCCTAGCTAAACCAAAGATTCGAAGAAGAAATACGAGGCTATAAGTAATCATGCATATAAGAGATCAAAACTCAAATAACTTTCATGGATAAAATAGATCTGATCATAAACTCAAAGTTCATCGGATCCCAACAAACACACCGCAAAAAGAGTTCCATCAAATAGATCTCCAAGAGACCAATGTATTGAGAATCGAAAGAGATAGAGGAAGCCATCTAGCTACTAACTACGGGCCCGTGGGCCTACAATGAACTACTCACGCATGATCGGAGAGGCACCAATGAGGATGATGAACCCCTCCGTGTTGGTGTCTAGATTGGATCTCGTGGTTCTGGAACTTGCGGCGGCTGGAATTGTGTTTTGCCGACTCCCCTAGGGTTTTTGGATTTTCGGGGTATTTATAGAGAAAAGAGGCGGTGCGGGAGGCCACCGAGGTGGGCACCAGGCACGCTTGGGCCCCCAGATGCGCCCAGGTGGGTTGTGCCCCCCTCGGGGCACCCCTCTGGTACTTCTTCGGCCCAAGTTGTTCCTTTTGGTCTAGAAATAATCTCCAAAAAGTTTTGCTGTGTTTGGACTCTGTTTGGTATTGATTTTGCGCGAAGTAAAAAAACAAGCAAAAAACAACAACTAGCACTGGGCACTATGTCAATAGGTTAGTCCCAAAAATGATATAAAGTTGCTATAAAATGATTGTAAAACATCCAATAATGATAATATAACAGCATGGAACAAGCAAAAATTATAGATTCGTTGGAGACGTATCACACATTTATAAGGAACCAATCTCTTCGTTGAAAAAGGAAAGAAACTGGGGGTTCTGGTAGTTTGTGCAGGACTATATTTGTTGCCCTCACATAGGAAAAAGGTACAAAGAGAACAAATATGGGACCAACACAGATATGTTGCTTGGCAACATACTCCGCATCACCCATTTATACGTGTGGATGCACATGGTGCTGGCATGTCCCATGTCCCATACAACTATTTTGCTGTTGCTAATCTAAGGATGCCGCTGGAAAATTGAAGCAATGCCACTGTTAAAAGTAAATTACATTTCTAACGAATGCTATTTTAAGAGAATGTCTCTGTTAATATGAATCAATGCAACTGTTTTAGAAATGCTACTATCCTACTTTGTTTTCCATCAAGATAAGGTAGATGCTTCTTTTTGTGGCCATATGATTCATCCTCCTTTATTGGCCAGTAATTGTTTCTTTCTTTACCCCTAAAAACAGGGATATCTATTCAACTCCTTGCTATTGCGACTTTTGCTTCACTATGCAAAACACTTCTATTTTAAGAGTGTTTTGTGCAGTTCAACTTAAATGTCACACCGGCAACTTTGCTTGATTTAGTTGAACTACATAAAACGAGATTGGATTTCCTATTCATGTTGTAAAATTCATATTTGATCTTGTCTGCCTCATGAAAGGTCGGTACCAGCCTTCATCCACATGCTTGTGCAGTGTGCTTTGAGATGTTGTGCTACTTGTAGTGGTATTGTTTTAAAATAAATGTTGAATTGAAGCTATTGTATTGCTGTCTTTTCCCATTAAGTGAACAAAAATGGGACCAACCCAGATATGATGCTTGTTGCTTTGTTACAACAAACTCTTCATCACCCCCTTTATAAGTAGATGGAAGCAAATGGTGCTGTTGCGCCCACTCTCCCTGGAACTATTTATGCTCTTTGTTAATCTAATGCCACTGGTAAAATTAAGCAATGCCACTCTTAGAATTAACTACTGAATCTTAGTTCAAAACTACAACACTTGTTAGGGATCGGTGGGAGTACCATTTCTGTTAGGGATCGACGGGAGTACCATTTCTGTTAGGGATCGGCGAGAGTACATGTTTAAGAAATGTATTGTTGAGATAATGTCTCTGCTATTATATATCAGTTATAGTGTTTTACAAATGGTACTATCCTGCTTTGTAGTTCTTTCTACATGTTTAACCAAGGTATTGTTAAGATAATGTCTCTGTTAATATGAATCAGTTGCACTGTTTTAGGAATGGTACTTTTCTACTTTGTCATTCTTTCTACATGTTGAAACAAGGTATTGTTAAGTTAATATAAATGAATCACACTGTTTGAGAATTGCTACTGTCCTGCTTTGTTTCCCATTAAAATAGGGCGGATGTTTTTTCTTCTGGGAGTATAAGTCATCAACCGTTATTTCTCAGTAATTGTTTCCTTTATACCTATTTGTGCATACAGGGATATCAAAACTTTTGCTCTGTTCTATTTTGACTTTCATTTTAGTTGAACTGCACAAAAGGAGCCAATGTGTTTAAGGAAAACTGTTGCATTATTGGGCCCAGTTGGTCTTTCCACTTTGCAGAAAGAAGTAGTCACTGTTTGCGCTACACTACAAAGGAATGATTGAGAAGCTTTAGAGTATTAGTAGACGCTGGTGACATGACTAGTCTGCAGACCAAGGAAAACTCAACTCAACAACACATGGAGTGCAAAATTCACTCCACAAGGAAAGGTATGAGCAACTCAGTGGCCGATGCAGCTGTAACAAACAAGGTCAGTATTGTCCTTCATCCACATGATCGTGCTTTGTTATGTTGTGCTAATTATATTGTTGTATTGTTTTGAGTAAATGTTTAATTGAAGCTATTGTATTGCTATATCTTCCTGTTAAGATAATGAAGATGATTATAGTTGTGAGCGTATGTTTAATAAACTAGTACCACTATTATATTCATCACACTTTTCCTGTATTTATGCAGACAGAGATGCCCAGCTTGATTTCAGTGGAACTGCACAAAAATGTTCAGATGGTTCGTGTCCTCCATAATACTTCATCATGCACAATACATCGAATGGTTCTCTAATCATTCGTCGTCACCTTGAGGCACCGGACTATCTACTTGGATGGAGCTGCCAACGTCTTCAAGGCCTTGCAACATATAAATACGAAATCCACCATGCTACGCAAGACATTGTTTGATTTCAGTGGAACTGCACAAAAAGATACGATGGTTAATCTGGCTCCATGTGCCATTTCAATGTGCAAACTGATGACAAAACCTGCCCGTTCCACAATCATAGGCATTACATATTTTGAATGGGAAAATCTTCTCAAAGTTTAATCATTGATGTTAGCAAGAAGACATGCATTTAATATTTTGGAGTTGGAAAACCTTGTCAAATTGTGCTCATTGATGTTAGCCAGAAGACATGCATTTGATATTTTGGAATGGGACGCCCTTTGCTGTGAGCAGCGTCGATCGTTTTTTCCTATTCGTGTGTTCAGTTCAGAAGTAAATATTTACTCTGATGAGATGCATCGTCATGAATGTTGACTTATGTAAGGTATTATAAGAGAATGTTGTCTATGAAATGCCAGGCCTTGTGAGTTTGATTGCAAAGTTGAGCTTGGAATGTTGTGGCATGCGGCATCACGAGCGGTTCACCGTGCTTCCTGGAAATAATGCTTCGTATTGTTTTGCACGTTGATCTAATGCCAATTATTTTCATGTTAAGAAGATCACCCTCTTCTGTTGTTTCTGTGCTTAAGAAGTTCATCGTCTTATGTTTCATACTTTCATTCATAGCCTATACGACAACTCGGGTAGGTTAGAGGTGAAACCATATGATCTTCAGACCAACTCGTCATATTAGGCCGTGATTGGATCATCGTTTTCCAACATAAAACCGCTTGTAAAACTGACGCTTGTAAATAAAAGCAGATGGTCTTGGGCGAAGCGCTTGGTTGGTAGTTTTCGACTGGTAAAGTATACACTGTTTTCTCAGATTACACGCGTAATTCTCCGGTTTTCGTTACAGACCTCGGGCCATCGGTTTCATTGTGCCTGTATTTTACGCGTTGTTTCCGGTGATGAGTAAATTACAGTTGTATCCTTAATACAGGTGTGAAACGATCCAGAGCTCCCAAGCGCGCCTTACCGTTTCATGCCGGGCCAGTCTCTCGAAGGTGCTCATACGGGTCTGATGGGTCTCCAACGTATCTATAACTTTGATTGTTCCATGCTATTATATTATCTATTTTGGATGTTTTATATGCATTAATATGTTATTTTATATTATTTTTGGGACTAAATTATTAACCTAGAGCCCAGTGCCAGTTTATGTTTTTTCCTTGTTTTTTGAGTTTTACAGAAAAGGAATATCAAACGGAGTCCAAACGGAATAAAACTTTACGATGATTTTTCTTGAACAAGAAGACATCCACGGGACTTGGAGATGAAGTCAGAGGAGTCCCAAGGAAGCTACAAGCCTCAAGGGCGTGCCCTAGGGGGGGCGCCCTGAGGGCTTGTGGGCCCCTCGGAGCTCCTGTAACCCTAGTCATTGGCCTATAAATTCAGAAATATTCCCAAACCAACAGAAGCGTCCACCAAAATACTTTTCCGCCGCCGCAAGCCTCTGTTTCCGCAAGATCCCATCTTGGGGCCTTTTTCGGCATCCTGCAGGAGGGGGATCCGATCACAGAGGGCATCTGCATCAACTCTATTACCCTACCGATGAAGCGTGAGTAGTTTACCACAGACCTACGGGTCCATAGCTAGTAGCTAGATTGCTTCTTCTCTCTCTTTGATCTTCAATACAATGTTCTCCTCGATGTTCTTGGAGTTCTATCCGATGTAATATTCTTTTGCGGTGTGTTTGTCGAGATCCGATGAATTGTGGATTTATGATCAGATTATCTATGAGTATTATTTGAGTCTTTACTGAATTCTTATATGCATGATATGATATCTTTGTATATCTCTTCGAATTATCGGTTTGGTTTGGCCAACTAGATTGGTTTTTCTTGCAATGGGAGAGGTGCTTAGTTTTGGGTTCATTCTTGCGGTGTCCCCACCCAGTGACAAAGTAGGGGTAGCGAGGCACGTATTGTATTGTCTCCATCAAGGGTAAAAACATGGAGTTTTCATCATATTGCTTGAGTTTATCCCTCTACATCATGACATCTTACTTAAGGCGTTATTCTATTCTTATGAACTTAATACTCTAGATGCATGCTGGATAGCGGTTGATGTGTGGAGGAATAGTAGTAGATGCAGGCAGGAGTCGGTCTACTTGACACGGACGTGATGCCTATATTCATAATCATTGCTCGTCATAACTTTGCGCTTTTCAATCAATTGCTCGACAGTAATTTGTTCACCCACCATATTATTTTCCTTCAAGAGAGAAGGCTCTAGTGAAACTTATGGCCCCCGGGTCTATTTTCCGTCATATATTTTGTCAGGACCCCGATCCTAAGTCACACCGATCTAGCATGTAACACATCATATCACTTTGCGGCCTCACGCACGGTATCCCCACGGGTGCCACCTTGCCTGGCCTGGGACCGTTTGTGCCTTTTGGCTCACATATATGATAGTGTTGCTAGCATCCATATGACAGAGAACCCGGGCCGACATGACTAGTCGTAAACCCAAGGTGGCACTAACTTACAGGGACAGGCATACATGACCCGTCAATGCATGTGTCGGTCAGCAGCGAGTGAAACCGGGCTGTAGCAAGCTAGCAGGACTCCGGTAAGCACCATGTGACATTTCCCCGTAGCGACAGACACAGGAGCAAAGAAGGACACATGCCGGTCATCCCATGTGTTCCGAAGCAGTAGCAAGCTACCATGGCTCAGTGGAAGCACTAGGAAACATTTCCCCATAAGAGAGGCTACCAAGAATAAACAACTAGGTGTCGGATCCCACACATAGCAATACACATTACACGTATGCATAACATGCAAGTATGTGTTGTACAACAGGGCATCACAACATAACTCATCAACTCACATAGATAAAGGCCCAGAAGAGCCACATAGCATTTATTACAAATAGGGGTCACATGACCCAACATACAGAGCATACAAGCAACGGAAGCATAACATGTCTGAGTATAGACAACTACAAATGAAAGCTGAGAAGCCTGACTATCTACAAGACCCTCCCAAGGGTACAAGATCGTAGCTGAGGTAACAAGCTAAACGTCGAAGCCCACACGGAACTACTAGTGAGACAGAAGTCTCCTCTGCAAAAACATAAATTAAGCAAATGTGAGTACAAATGTACCCAACAAGGCTTACATCAGAACTAGCTACATATGCATCAGTATCAACAAAAGGTTGGTGGAGTTTAACTGCAGCAAGCCAGCTTTGACTCAGTGGTTATCCTGAACTACGATTGCAAGTAACTTCTTTGAGGTGGCTGATACGTCTCCAACGTATCTATAATTTTTTATTGTTCCATGCTGTTATATTATCATTCTTGGATGTTTTACAATCATTTTATAGTCATTTTATATCATTTTTTGGTACTAACCTATTGACATAGTGCCCAGTGCCAGTTGCTGTTTTCTGCATGCTTTTTACATCGCAGGAAATCAATATCAAACGGAGTCCAAATGCAGCGAAACTTTTTGTGGATTTTTTTGGACCAGAAGACATCCAGTGGGCCAAAGAAGTACCGAAGAGGGAGCCCGAGGTGAGCACAAGACACCAGGGCATGCCTAGAGGCCCAGGCGCGCCCTGGTGGGTTGTGCCCACCTCAGTGGCCTCCCACACCTCCTCTTTGCTCTATAGATACCCCAATATTCCAGAAACCCTAGGGGAGTCGACAAAAATCAATTCCAGCCACCGCAAGTTCCAGAAACACCAGATCTAATCTAGACACCATCACGGAGGGGTTCATCATGTCCATTGGTGCCTCTCTGATGATGTGTGAGTAGCTCTTTGTAGACCTACGGGTCCGTAGTTAGTAGTTAGATGGCTTCATCTCTCTCTTTTGATTCTCAATACAATGGTCTCTTGGAGATCCATATGATGTAACTCTTTTTTTGTGGTGTGTTTGTTGGGATCCGACGAACTTTGAGTTTATGATCAGATTTATCTTTTTATCCATGAATGAGTTCTGAAGAGCGAATTTTATTGCTTTTTCTTGTCGGTTTTACATGACAATGCAGAATTAATAAAGCAGAAGGAAATTAGCAAGGCAGTGGATAAAGGTGCTTCTTCCAAACGGAGGGCCTCTCCACATTCTACTCGCCCGTCCCCCCAACAAGATTTGGAAGACAACACATGCATAGACACTCAAAGTAGCCGTGTTCATGATGAGCACGTCCCCCCTTGTCCACCATCACAGGTGCTCCCTCTAACATGGCACTGTTATATGTGGTTGCATGTTATGTATGATGTCTAGCTTGTATTGCTTCTAATTTTGTTGAATTCCATCTGCTTAATTTACACATTATACTTGTGAATAAGACACGCGTTCCTGTTTCTAGAACATACAATATCT
This sequence comes from Triticum aestivum, assembly GCF_018294505.1. Classification (NCBI taxonomy): domain Eukaryota; kingdom Viridiplantae; phylum Streptophyta; class Magnoliopsida; order Poales; family Poaceae; genus Triticum; species Triticum aestivum. Next base: position 135,423,841 of record NC_057808.1, read on the forward strand.
GTCTATCACACCATGTTCTTACATGAAAGTACTACTGTTGTGTGACCTGCAACAATCACTTTTCACAAGACACATTTAACTTGGGAGTCTGATATAGTTTACATATTGCATTATTTTCTAGCTTGTACTACTAATTTGTTGAAATGGCACTAATGACGAGACAGTTTTAACTTGGTAGAGTGATATTCGTTGCGTCTTACATATGGTGTCTAGCTTTTATTGCTTCTAATTTGTTGAAATGCCTTCTGCTTAGTTTACACATCATAAGCTGTGAATATGCAATGTTGTGAATATGCAATGGCACTAATTACGAGGGACCTTTAACTTGGTAGTGTGATGTTGTTTGCATCCTGCATATGATTTATTTCTTGTACTGCTTCACATTTGTTTAAACGCCAGTTATGACGAGACACTGTTAATTTGGCAGAGCGATATTTGTAGCATCTTTCATATGGTGTCTACCTTCCATTGCATTGCTTCTAATTTATTGAAATGCCTTCTGCTTAGTTTACACATCATAGTTCTGATTATCTCATGTCGTCATGTTTTTCGTACATATTACATCCTCCTATCATGTGGTTGTCTAACATCAAAGTTCAGTTTGTCTGTATCACGCATCAATTTGTTCTGAAGAACTAAATTTTTATTCCTTTTTCTTGTCGGCTTGACTTAACATGGCACCGAGAAAGAGGAAGGAACACAGAATGATAGGGGATGGTGTTAGTACTAAGGACACACGAAAACGGAAGCGAAAGAATTATGCAGATTCTGCTGGTACTGATGGTGCAATAGAAGGTCAAAGTCCAGTGGAAAATTGTACAAACACAGTATCCTGTGCTACAAGAGCTGCAGAACAAGCCAAACAGAAACTAATAGCTGCCACCAAACAAGCAGAGACAACCCTAGTTGTTGCAACACCTTCCACAGTACCACCAGCTGCACGAGTTACTCGTTTGTCAACTCAGCTAGCAGCACGTTCCCAAGCTCCCTTGCCACCTGACTCGCTCTTGACATAAGATGAGTTGGCAAGATCAGATGAACCTTGTGAGTTTCAACAACAAGAAGGTAGTTGCTGGAGTCAAGTTACAGCTGCATGCTTCTTTATATGTAGTCTCACAGTTTGATGTACACTAACACTTCCTATGTTCGTTGTTGGACTAGCACCTAGGCGCAAGAGGAAACAATCATCAGGGATAATGCTCAATAGGTTAACTAAATCTAGAGGAGGAAGAATGGAAATCCGTTTTGAGGCAGGTTTAAAAAGGCCACGTGATGCTACAGAGTCAGCCAAGTTAGTATCAGAGGTAGCGGTTGCCGTTAGGTGTCATGCACGTATCCTCCCAACATGGATTCAGTACAGGAATGACAAAGACGAAACCCAGTTCAACACCTTCCTCGACCATCTATCTGTAAGTATGGTTATGTATGGAAACTAGTAATATCGTCTTGCTCTGTCCCATACTTTCTAGGTTGCTGATAAGGAGACTCCCATAATTTTCAACATATGAGGTTCAAGTTGGATAGCCAAGATGATGCAACCAGACAAGCTTGCACCCATGTTTTCAAGTCTGCTCTGCGACAGTATCGGTATAACTTGAGGAAAACTCACTTTATAGGCAAGGCTAATAGTGAACTTGCCCAAACATTTCCAGTGGAAAATATATCGGATGAAGACTGGAGAGGCCTCGTTAAACACTGGTCTGATCCAAGGTATCAAGTACGTTATATGTATGTGATCAGATCACATGTTGAACTCCTATTTACGCATGTGCCTCATAAATCTATCATCTTGTAGGTGAACTGTTCAAAGAACAAGGCCAACCTTATGAAAGTGAAATTTCAACGGACGACAGGATCTCGTAGCTATATTGCGCACTTCGAGGCTCTTGTAATTAGCTGTTGTTTCACTCTTTTCGTTGTGACATATTATCAGATCTATATTGACCTATTCCATATGCAGAGGAAAGCCCGCAAGGACCAAAAAGTACCTGAAACAAATGTTGTGGAAATCTCCAAGGACTGTCACACCAGCAAGACGAAGGGCATGACTACACCAGTCAAAGCCGCTGTTGTAAGTCCTTAATCCTCATGCCTTTTAATTACTACTTACTCTGACTCGTGCATTGAACTGCATGGTTTGCAGCCAATTTCTATTACCCTTTTCAATTTTATACACAATTGTCTTAGCTATCATTGCACCTTACGATGTTTAAAAGAGAGGAGTGATGTTCCTTTGAACTTGATCTATAATCTAGTTCCGTGCTAGACTTGCCCACACAACGTTACGATTGCATGTTTGTTTGTTCTCAGTTGTTTTGTGATATGAATGATGTCATACTATGCTTACCGCATTATAAACTTTGTCTCTTTATCCTTAGCTGTCAATACAATGTGAAGAAATAGACAATACATTAGCCATGGTACATGGTAATATGTTTGAAACCTGGTTTTATTATGTAGTTTGCAGTAAAATACAACTAATATTTTACACGGGTTCACCAGAATAAGTTCTGTATATAGACCAAAGCTATTTTGTTTGGTTTTGCTGCCTCCTTAATATCTTCTATTCTGGTACTACTAATGTAAAAAATCAACTTTTCAGCAAGCTATGGAAAAAATGGTGGAACCGCCACCTTCTGAAGGTGACGAGGCAACTATAACTGCAATGTCACCTCTTGCTGCAGTGGGTCAGTACCTGTCCACTAACAGTGCCAAAATCCTCTTCCTGCGTTGGTTGTTAAGGCAATCTCGTCCAAACTGCCTCATGATCAAGATATTCAAGCTCAAAACAATGTTATCTGTGCTCCAGACACAAGTCCATTCCCTAACAGAGACCCTTTGTGAAACAAGGACAACCATTGTTCGATGTCGTCAAGATATGCATGGTTTTGAAACCAGACTATTAGACATTTGCTTTGTTGTTCAGGAGCCTAGGAGAAATGAAGGCGAAGGTTATGGTGCTCCATCGGACAATACAACATGAAAACGTTACAGTCAGGTCAAATGAACTGAGCTTCTGAACTTCTGGTGGTGCATTTATCTGCCACGCTGTTAACTTTTATGCCAACCTTCCTTTTGTTTTATGGTTGTAATTTGTTTTGTTGCAATACAAAATTTGTTCTTAACGTGTAGCCACCGACTGAAGAAAACAGCAAGCCATTTTTGTATAGTGTAGGGTGTTCCCTATATTTGCACTGGTGGCGAACTTTGATGCCCAGTGGATGTAATCTGTGCAATCGCCTTAATAGCCTAGCGTTAGTTTCGGGCTTATTTATTTCCTAGTCTTCTTTTTCCCTAGTTTACTAGTGGCCGCAACAACCATGGGCCATATACGGACCCTGGTAACCTTGAGCCTGCTACAGGCCATAGGATCCATGGGCCTCCTAAGGGCCGTCGGATAAATGGGCCTCCAACGGGCCATAGAACCGGTGGGCCTCAGGCCGTCGGATAAATGGGTCCGCATGGGCCGTAAATGGGCGTAATTGGTATCGGGACAGCATGGTAACAGGCCGTTAACAGGCTGGAAGACAGCAAAGGCTTAATTCTGTCACAGGCATAACGGGTCGTTAATGGGCCAGAATATAGGACGGGCTAGAAATGGCGCAACGGGTTAACAGGCCACAAACGGTGCGATTCTAACCACAGGCTGAATTTGGCCCATTAGGGGAAGATGCCAGTAACGGGCCGAAATTAATCGAGGGCCGGAAAGGAGCCCAAGAACGTATGGGCCGTCAGTAGGCCGAAAGCTAACACGGGCTGGAAACGGCCCATGTGAATCATGGGCCATTAATGGGTACAAAGAAATTTACTGTTCATTATGGGCTAGAGTCACCGTGGGCCACTAAACGGCCTAAAGATACAAAAGGCCTCATATGAGCCGAAAGACGTTGTGGGCCATACATGGGCCAAAAGTGAAACGGGCTGGTGTTATAGTCGACGGGCCACATGACGCTATTGGGCCGATTTCGGGAAGGCCCTAACGGGTCGTGAGTTACCGGGCCGTAAAATGGGCTATATGCGAACAGACTGTTAACAGGCTTTTCATGGGACAGCCCGCTAACTTTGATCAAGTCAAACGGGCTGGCCTTTGTAAGCTAAATGGGCCAGTGTTGGGTCGTCGCACGTGTCGACATATCATAGGCGCCTATCTGACCCAATTACGAGCTGGCATGTGTTTCCTTCGGCCAATTAGAATTTTACGCGTGGAAAATTCCCATTGGTCTGGGCTGTTAATGGGTTATCGGATCAAAAATCGGACCCGATAGCTTAATGGCGACCCGTTACGGTGGATGCCATGTGTCGGTTACCCTTGACGAAAGCACTTCCATGATGCGTCATTTATCATCATGGAAGTGAACACTTCCATGATGATAATTTTGGTATTGTCATGGAACACTTCTACGACTATCTTGATTTTGTCGTAAAATCATCATGGATGTACATACATGACAGAAACATGACCTACTGTGACAAACATGTATCATCACGAAAGTGTATTTTTTTAGTGAAACCTTTGACGAGGTGGGGGACGAATACTACATGCTCCCCTGGGTTGGGAGCGGCCACTTGCTGGTTGGCGTTGGGGCGTGGGCGGCGACGTTGGCGGGGATGTATCCCGCACTGCACAGCTCCACGATAGTGGCCCCCATCACGATGGATCCACCACAGTGCCCTTTGAGGGTGTCGGCCATGGCTAAATGGGGGAGTTTGGATGCGTTGAGGTGGAAGGAAGCGAGATTGGATCTGGGCGCTGGAGCTCGAGAAGGCAGCAGACGGGGGAAATGACAGCGTGCTTGTTAGCACTATTGTTTTCTTACTCTTATAGGTTGATGAAAGGCCAAGAGTCCCCCTTGCTACGCCGGTAAAAAAGCCACTTCCCCGCAAAATGTGTCGTTGTGTGTATGGGGGGAAACAAAATCTTGATGATATCCCTAAGGAAACGGGCACGGTCTCCACTTCGATCAGACGCGCCAGTAAAAAAGCTGCCTTGGGCCGCGATTTGGGGACCACAATAACCACCTGACCTGTCATGGGTCGTCCCGCTTCGATAAAGCTATTAGGCTAGGTGGCACTATTCACACCTAGGTGGTTGGCCTTCGAGGTTAAGTAGCCCCGCCTCCTCGGGCGAGGCATGAGCTCGACTAAGTCTTGTTTGCAAGGCACTGCTTCTTTGAAGAGCGGTTCGGGGATCTTAAAGTCACAAAGGCGAACTTGTCTGTCAAGCCAAGGACTTTGGATTTGAGGTTATTTTCATCAAGGAGATCGTCCTCGGCATAGAAGACCAGTTCAGGGGCTACTGACGGTGTCCTAGACTAGGGGGTACTAACCTAGTTGGCCGATGCTCCTCGGGCTGGGCTGGTGGGCCCTCATTCTCCTCAAGATGGACTCCGTAAGCCGCACACTAGAGGTGTGATCAAGATTACATCTACCGCAGACTTGTAGTATACTCCAAGACTTCTCCTGCTGCCTCCACGCCAAGATACCGACCCTGTAACCCTAGATGCCCTACCTGGCATGTATATAAGCCAAGGAGTTTAGCCCATATATAGGGAGGACTTCAACACAATCTCATTCACCTAGCCCTAGATTTAGAACACATATCTCGATCTCAAGGTAGATCAACTCTGTATTCGGTACCTCTCCGTCAATATAAACAAGAGCAGGACGTAGGGTTTTACCTCCATCACGAGGGCTCGAACCTGGGTAAATATCGTTTCCCTGTTCTTGTTACCCTCGATCCGAGATCCATAGCTCGGGACCCCTACCCCGAGTTCTGCCAGGTTTCACATCGACAGGTGGCGAACGTAGCCGGAAGTATTGGAAGGAAGATCACACAAGGGGGTTACCTAGGTCCGGGCCCTCATGGTGAGATAACACCCTACGTCCTGATTTGTTTTGTATTGATATGGAAGCACCTCGTGCGAGGTGGTTACAAGATATAGTTGGAGATGACTACCCCTAGTCTCGTTATATGGGAGATGAGAGTTAGGGTTTACAGGGTTCCTAATCAACCTCACATGGAGGGATTCTTGGCTTGTTGATACGTCTCCGTCGTATCTATAATTTTTTATTGTTTCATGCCAATATTATGCAACTTTCACATCCTTTTGGCAACATTTTTATATGATTTACTGGACTAACCAACTGATCAGTGCCCAGTGCCAGTTCCTGTTTGTTGCATGTTTTTTGTATCGCAGAAAATCCATAACAAACAAAGTCCAAATGCAATAAATTTTTACGGAGAATTATTTTGGAATCTATGTGATTTTTGGGACTTGGAATCAACACAAACGGAGGCCCACACAGCCCACAAGACACCACGGCGCGCCCAGGTGCCAGGCGCGTGGTGGTGGGTTGTGCTCACCTCGTACGTCGGTTGGAGCTCTACTTCGGGCACAAGGAAGCTTATATCCGGAAAAAAGTCGTGTTAAAATCTCAGCGCAATCGGAGTTACGGACCTCCCAGAATATAAGAAACGGCTTTCGGCCATATCTGGGGAACGCGAAATAGAAGAGAACAGAGAGGGATATCCAGTCTCGGAGGGGTTCCTGCCCCTCTGCTGCCATGGAGGCCATGGACCAGAGGGGGAACTCTCCTCCCATCTAGGGGGGGCAAGGAAGAAGTAGAAGGATGGGGGCTCTCTCCCCCCTCTCCCGGTGGCACCGGAGTGCCGCCGGGGCAAGGATCATGACGGCGATCTACATCAACAATCTTGCTACCATCAACACCAACTCTCTCCCCCTCTATGCAGCGTTGTAACACCCTTTCTCCCCGCTGTAATCTCTACTTAAACATGCTGCTCAACTCCATATATTATTTCCCAATGATCTATGGTTATCCTACGATGTTTGAGTAGATCTGTTTTGTCCTATGGATTAATCGTGATCTTGGTTGGTATGATTGTATATTTTATTTATGAAGCTGTCCTACGGTGCCCTCCGTCTCGCGCAAACGTGAGGGCCCCCCGCTGTAGGGTGTTGCAATACGTTCATGATTCGCTTATGGTGGGTTGCGAGAGTGACAGAAGCTTAAACCCGAGTAGGTGGGTTGTTGCGTATGGGATAAAGAGGACTTGATACTTAATGCTATGGTTGGGTTTCACGACCTTAACGATCTTTAGTAGTTGTGGATGCTTCCTAGAGTTCCAATCATAAGTGCATATGATCGAAGTAGAGAAAGTATGTTAGCTCATGCTTCTCCCTCATATAAAATTACAAGAATGATTACCGATACTTGTTATCGATTGCCTAGGGACAAATGACTTTCTTGTTGACAAAAGTTATCCACTTTTATCACCTTGCAATTTATTCATTTTTTTATTCTCGCAAAGTACTCGTAGTTTCATTCTTGCTAAATAGTTTCATACTTGTTTTAGGTAAAGCAAACGTCAAGTGTGCATAGAGTTGTATCGGTGGTCGATAGAACTTGAGGGAATATTTGTTCTACCTTTAGCTCCTCGTTGGGTTCGACACTCTTATTTATCGAAGAAGGCTACAAATGATCCCCTATACTTGTGGGTTAGCAAGACCTTTTTTTGGCGCCGTTGCCGGGGAGCAATAGCGTGGGGTGAATATTCTCGTGTGTGCTTGCTTGCTTTATCACTAAGTAGACTTTATTTCCTGTTCTAAGTTGTCCTCTATCTTTAGTTATGGATATGGAACACGAAACACCAAAAAATTAGTGGTACTTGCTACTCATGGAGATGGGGAACCTCCTAAAAACCTCTATGCTCGTTATGTGAGAGATATTATGCACTACTTTGATAATCCTGAGAAAACCCCATTCAACTATATAATGGGAGTAACATTGGATCAACGTGAATACTTTAGGGATTATCGCTTGACTCAAAAAGGAAAACTGTTATGGGATCAAATTTATATGTTGCATTGGTATGCTCGGGATTTATGCTTGAGATATGATTATACTTGCTACTCTAGGATGAATGCTCCACATCTTCCCTTTTCATGTGAATTTAATGAGAATGAAACCTTGGCTTCTTATGCTAGAGGTATATATGATTACTATGATGTGGAAAGAATAGAAGAATTTGTTGCTTTTAAGGGTGCTTATGAAATTGAATCTTTGTTTGAAAAGTTTCAAGATTTTTATGATTCAGTTTATAGAGCTAAATTTTTTGCTATCCTTAAATATTGCTATGATAATTATAAATACAATTACGATATTGATGTGTTTATTGAGAAAGTCTCCGCTGTCCAAGAAGAGACTAACATTTTGCAGGAGTCTATGGAAGAAGAATTTGATGAAACTGTGAGCTCACTGGATGAAAAAGACGAGGAGGAGAGTGAAGAACAAAAGGAGGAAGAGCGGATTGATCACCCGTGCCCACCTTCTAATGAGATTAACTCTTCAACTCATACATTGTTTAATTTCCCTTCGTTCTTACCGAAGGATCAATGCTATGATAATTGCTATGATCCTGTTGATTCTTTTTGAAATATCCCTTTTTGATGAACTTGATGATTGCTATGCTTGTGGCCTTGATGCCAATATGAATTATGCTTATGGAGATGAACTTGCTATAGTTCCTTATGTCAAGAATGAAATTATTGCTATTGCACCCACACATGATAGTCCTATTATCTTTTTGAATTCTCCAAACTACAACAGATCGGAAAGTTTGCTCTTATTAAGGATTACATTGATGGGTTGCGTTCTACCATTACACATGATAATTTTGATGAATATAATATGCATGTGCTTGCTGCTCCTACTTGCAATTAGCATGAGAGAGGAACTACATCTCCACCTCACTATGTTTCCAACACGACAGAATTGCAAGAAACTTCTTATGCTATGTATTGGCCTATACTTGATGTGCATGAATTGTTCTTTTATGACATGCCGATGCATAGGAAGAGAGTTAGACTTCGTCATTGCTTGATATATGTTGCTTTGTGCTCACTACTAAATACCAAATCATTGTTAATTAAAATTGGCTTTGATATACCTTGGGATCCGGGTGGATCCATTACTTGAGCACTTTATGCCTAGCTTAATGGCTTTAAAGAAAGCGCTGCCAGGGAGACAACCCGGAAGTTTTAGAGAGTCATTTATTTCTGTTGAGTGCTTTTATATAGTTTAAAAACAAAAAAAATATAGAGGGGAACTTAAAACTTCACAAAAAGAAAAGTGAAAGTGAGAAGGACGAGCACCGTGGAAGCGGGAGCATGCCTTGAACTTTGTTCATGCCCATGGAAACTTTGTGAATCTTGAATTACAGAAACTTCTCAACAAAACTAATTATCCCCTTGTACAAATCCTTTTTATTGTAAAATTATTGTGCCAAGATTTGCCTTTGGGATGGGTAGATTGCTCGTTGGTATGTGCGATGCAGAAACAGAAACTTTGGCTGTAGCGCGTGAATTTTCATTTTTTATTAGAACGTCAAAAGGTTCTGAAACTTTTTGCACACTATTTATATACAAATTGTTTATTTCGTCCTAATTTTTCAGAAGTTTTGGAGTACCAGAAGTATGGTAGATGTTCAGATTGCTACAAACTGTCCTGTTTAAGACATTCTGTTTTTGATGCATTGTTTTGCTTGTTTTGATGAAACTATCGATTCTATCGGTGGTATAAGCCATGGAAAAGTTATATTACAGTAGATAAAATGCAAAAACAAAATATGAATTGGTTTTCAACAGTACTTAGAGTAGTGATTTTGTTTATTATAATAACGGATCTTACCGAGCTTTCTGTTGAGTTTTGTGTGGATGAAGTGATCAAAGATCGAGGAGGTCTCGATATGAGGACAAGGAGGAGAGGCAAGAGCTCAAGCTTGGGGATTGCCAAGGAACCCCAAGTAAATATTCAAGGAGACTCAAGCTTCTAAGCTTGGGGATGCCCCGGAAGGCATCCCATTTTTCTTCAACAAGTATCGGTATGTTTTCGTCTTCGTTTCGTTCACGTGATATGTGAAAATCTTGGAGCGTCTTTTGTGTTTATTTTTCATTTTTCTTTTATGCACCATGCTGGTATGAGATAGTCCATGGTTGATTTATAGAATACTCATTGCACTTCACTTATATGTTTTGAGTATGGCTTTATAGAATGCTTCATGTGCTTCACTTATATCATTTGAAGTTTGGATTGCCTGTTTCTCTTCACATAGAAAACTGTTATTTGAAGAATGCTCTTTTTCTTCACTTATATTTATTGGAGCATGATATTTTTTAGAAAGAATTAAACTCTCATGCTTCACTTATATCCATTTAGAGAGTCAACAGGAATTGGTCAATTGCATGGTTAGTCACGAAATCCTACATAAAACTTATCGATCACTGAATATGATATGTTTGATTCCTTGCAATAGTTTTGCAATATAAAGATGATAATATGTGGGAGGTACTAGTAAACGGTTGTCGTTACTAGGAATATTGGTGTTAAGGTTTGTGATTCCCGAAGCATGCAGGTATAGTCTCTCGTTATGCTATGAAGTTGGAGCATGATTTATTATTGATTATCTTCCTTGTGAGTGGCGGTCGGGGACAAGCAATGGTCTTTCCTACCAATCTATCCCCCTAGGGGCATGCGTAGTAGTACTTTGCTTTGAGGGCTAATAAAATTTTGCAATAAGTATATGCGTTCTTTATGACTAACGTGAGTCCATGGACTATACGCGCTCTTACCTTTCCGCAATTTGCTAGCCTCTACGGTATCGTGCATTGCCCTTTCTCACCTCGAGAGTCGGTGCGAACTTCACCGGTGCATCCAAACCCCGTGATATGCTACGCTCTATCACACATAAGCCTTATTATATCTTCCTCAAAACAGCCACCATACCTACCTATTATGGCTTTCCATGGCCATTCCGATATATATTGCCATGCAACTTCCATCGCTACCGTTTTGATGACTTGAGCATTCATTGTCATATTTCTTTGCATGTCATATAGCTGACATAGTAGTTGTGGCTCAGCCACCGTTCATCATTTTTCATACATGTTATGCTAGATAATTGCACATCCTGGTACATTGCCAGAGGCATTCATACAGAGTCATACTTTGTCATAGGTATCGAGTTGTAATTTTTATTTCTTTTGAGTTTCAAGTAAATAGAAGTGTGATGATCATCATTATTCATTTTTAGAGCAGTGCCCCAGTGATGAAAGGATGATGGAGACTATGATTCCCCCACAAGTCAGGATGAGACTCCGGACAATGAGAGAAAAAAAGAAAAAGAAAAAAGAAAAAGAAAAAAAGAAAAAAAAAGAAAAAAAAGACAAAAATAAACAAAGAGAGAAGGGGCATTGTTAGTATCCTTTACCACACTTGTGCTTCAAAGTAGCACCATGTTTTTCATATGGAGAGTCTCCTATGTTGTCACTTTCATATACTAGTGGGAATTTTTCATTATAGGATTAGATGCACACCCACTTAGTTTCATATTGAGCTTTCATACACTTATAGCTCTTAGTGCATTCGTTGCATGGCAATCCCTACTCCTCGCATTGATATCAATTGATGGGCATCGCCATAGCCCGTTGGTTAGCCGCGTCGATGTGAGACTTTCTTATTTTTTGTCTTCTCTATATTTACCCCTATCATCATACTCTATTCCACCCGTAGTGCTATATCCATGGCTTGTGCTCATGTATTGCGTGAGGGTTGAAAAAGCTAAAGTGCGTTAAAAAGTATGAACCAATTGCTCGGCTTGTCATCGGGGTTGTGCATGATAAATACTTTGTGTTAAGAAGACATAGCATGACAAGACTATATGATTTTGTAGGGATAGCTTTCTTTAGCGTTGATATTTGGAAAGACATGATTGTTTGTTGGGATGCCTGAGTATTGATGTTTTATGTAAAATTATAGACAATTGCTTTGAATCACTTATGTCTTAATATTCATGCCATGATTAGATATATGATCAAGCTTATGCTAGGTAGCATTCCACATCAATTTTTTTATCATTTACCTACTCGAGGACGAGCCAGAATTAAGCTTGGGGATGCTGATACGTCTCCGTCGTATCTATAATTTTTGATTGTTTCATGCCAATATTATACAACTTTCACATACTTTTGGCAACATTTTTATATGATTTATTGGACTAATCTATTGATCCAGTGCCCAGTGCCAGTTCCTATTTGTTGCATGTTTTTTGTATCGCAGAAAATCCATATCAAACGAAGTCCAAATGCAATGAAATTTTATTGAGAATTATTTTGGAATATATGTGATTTTTGGGACTTGGAATCAACGCAAACGGAGGCCCACACAGCCCACAAGACACCAGGGTGCGCCCTAGGTGCCAGGCGCGTGGTGGTGGGTTGTGCTCACCTCGTACGTTGGTTGGAGCTCTACTTCGGGTGCAAGGAAGCTTATATCCGGAAAAAATCGTGTTAAAATCTCGCGCAATCGGAGTTACGGACCTCCCAGAATATAAGAAACGGTTTTCGGCCAGATCTAGGGAACGCGAAATAGAAGAGAACAGAGAGGGATATCCAATCTCGGAGGGGCTCCCGCCCCCGCTGCCATGGAGGCCATGGACCAGAGGGGGAACTCTCCTCCCATCTAGGGGGGCAACGAAGAAGAAGAAGGAGGGGGGCTCTCTCCCCCTCTCTCTCGGTGCCGCTTGAGTGCCGCCAGGGCAAGGATTGTGACGGCGATCTACATCAACAATCTTGCGACCGTCAACATCAATTCTCTCCCCCTCTATGCAGTGGTGTAACACCCTTTCTCCCCACTATAATCTCTACTTAAACATGGTGCTCAACTCCATATATTATTTCCCAATGATCTATGGTTATCCTATGATGTTTTAGTAGATCTGTTTTGTCCTATGGGTTAATCATGATCTTGGTTGGTATGATTGTATATTTTATTTATGGTGCTGTCCTACGGTGCCCTCCGTCTCGCGCAAACGTGAGGGGCCCCTGCTGTAGGGTGTTGCAATACGTTCATGATTCGCTTATGGTGGGTTGCGAGAGTGACAGAAGCTTAAACCCGAGTAGGTGGGTCGTTGCGTATGGGATAAAGAGGACTTGATACTTAATGCTATGGTTGGGTTTCACGACCTTAATGATCTTTAGTAGTTGCGGATGCTTGCTAGAGTTCCAATCATAAGTGCATATGATCCAAGTAGAGAAAGTATGTTAGCTCATGCCTCTCCCTCATATAAAATTACAAGAATGATTACCGGTACTTGTTATCGATTGCCTAGGGACAAATGACTTTCTTGTTGACAAAAGCTATCCACTTTTATCACCTTGCAATTTATTCATTTTTTATTCTCGCAAAGTACTCATAGTTTTATTCTTGCAAAATAGTTTCAGACTTGTTTTAGGTAAAGGAAACGTCAAGTGTGCGTAGAGTTGTATTGGTGGTCGATATAACTTGAGGGAATATTTGTTCTACCTTTAGCTCCTACTTGGATTCGACACTCTTATTTATCAAGAAGGCTACAAATGATCCCCTATACTTGTGGGTTATCAGTTGTATGCCTAGATGGTTTTCTTGCATTGAGCTCCTGGAATCGCGTTGTCACCATGCCTCATGGGCCTTGAGGCCAACCCAATATCGGGCTTCCTAGCCGATGGGCCACCCACGGTGTACTAAACCGTTAGTAGCTCCCGAGCATGTCTAGAATTGGAGTCTTAGATTTCTTGAGCAAAACCTGATACGTCTCCGTCATATATATAATTTTTGATTGTTCCATGCCAATATTATACTACTTTTATATACTTTTGGCAACATTTTATATTATTCTTTGGGACTAACATATTGATCAAGCGCCCAGTGCCAGTTCATGTTTGTTGCATGTTTTTTGTTTCGCAAAATATCCATATCAAACGAAGTCCAAACGCGATAAAAATTTATGAAGAATTATTATGGAATATATGAGATTTTTGGGAGGTGGAATCAACGCAAATGCAGGCCCACGGCCTACACTACCCACCAGGGCGCGCCTGGGCCCCCTAGCGCGCGGTGGTGCCTAGTGGGCTGGTGTCGCTTGAACTACGTCGGTATTTCCCCAAAGAGGAAGGGATAATGCAGCATAGCTGCGGTAGGTATTTCCGTCAGTGATGAAACCAAGGTTATTGAACTAGTAAGAGAACCAAGCAACACTCTGTAAACGGTACCTGCACACAAAGAACAAATACTTGCAACCCGACGAGAAAGAGGGGTTGTCAATCCTGTCCTCGGTAAAAAGATAGGTAAAATTGTAGTAGATTGGATAAACAGATCTTGCAATAAAAAATAAAAAAATAAAGAAAAAGTGCCGAAAGGTATTTTTGGGTTTTTAGAATAATAGATCTGAGAATAAAAGCAAATAAAAGTAGATCTCAAAGAAAATATGATAAAGAATAGACCCGGAGGCCGTAGATTTCACTAGTGGCTTCTCTCGAGAAAATAGCATACGGCGGGTAAACAAATTAATATTGGGCAATTGATAGAACTTCAAATAATTATGACGATATCTAGGCAATGATCATTATATAGGCATCACGTCTAAGATTAGTAGACCGACTCCTGCCTGCATCTACTACTATTACTCCACACATCGACCGCTATCCAACATGCATCTAGTGTATTAAGTTCATGGAGAAATAGAAATGCAATAAGAACGATGACATGATGTAGACAAGATCTATTCATGTAGGAATAGACCCCATCTTGTTATCCTTAATAGCCATGATCAATACGTGTCTTGCTGCACCTTCTGTCACTGGGAAAGAACACCGCACGACCGAACCCATCACAAAGCACCTCTTCCAACGGCAAGAAAAATCAATCTAGTTGGCCTAACTAAAGCAAAGATTTGAAGAATAAATACGAGGCTATAAGTAATCATGCATATAAGAGATCAAAAGAAGACTCAAATAACTTTCATGGATAAAATATATCTGATCATAAACTCAAAGTTCGTGGAATCCCAGCAAACACACCGCAAAAAGAGTTACGTCAAATAGATCTCCAAGAGACCATTGTATTGAGAATGAAAAGAGAGAGAGGAAGCCATCTAGCTACTAACTACGGACCCGAAGGTCTACAATGAGCTACTCACGCATCATCGGACAGGCACCAATGAGGATGATTGATATATCTCCAACGTATCTATAATTTTTTATTGTTCCATGCTATTATATTATCTGTTTTGGATGTTTTATATGCATTAATATGCTATTTTATATTATTTTTGGGACTAACTTATTAACACAGAGCCTAGTGCCAGTTTCTGTTTTTTCCTTGTTTTTGAGTTTTATAGAAAAGGAATATCAAACAGAGTCCAAACGGAATAAAACTTTACGATGATTTTTCTTGGACCACAAGACACATGTAGGACTTGGAGACCAAGGCAAAAGAGTCCCGAGGCGGCGGCAAGGGTGCAGATGTAACACCCCGGATGTTACTTTCCTTTATCGTAACTCCAACTCTTGCCATTTTCGGCTATGTGATATGTTATTTCCTTCGTGGTTGGGTTTTGCATTTTGTTCATGTCACGCATCTCATCTCATAGCATCATCCGCATTGCATCCGCATGTTTTCTTAAAACTCTTTGTTCGTTCGTAGTTGCCGCGTCTCTCAGTTGTCCGTTCCGAGACCAACCCGGGTTTTCGAGTCCCTCTTGTATAGCCGCTTAATCTCCTTGCTCAGTGCTCAAACCCCTCGCGTGCGCATCCGAAGCTGTCCTGAACCTGACCCGAGCTGTCATGACCGTTGGGTCCGGGTCATCCCCAAACATCTAAAAAACATCTCCGTTTTATTATTCGGGCTACCTAACCTACTTATTTACGACCGCCCGATTATAATCGGACGAACCGGATTAGCCCTACCCAGTCCCTGCCTATATAATCAGACCGAACCCTAATTTCTAGGGAGCTGTCCCATCCATTCTCCTCTCCGCCGCCACTAGCTCCACCTAGTCTCCCCCTTCCTCAGGATCCCTGATCCAATCCATCCACCCCACTCGCCCCGATCCAAATCCAGCTCCCCGCGCCTCCACTCGATCCCTGGCCATCTCCTACCCGAGCGATTCCTCCTCCTTGCCTCGCCCAAACCCAAAGAGAGGAGCTCCTCTTCGACCTTCAGTCGCCGTTAGCCGGAGCACCGGACCCAGCAGATGAGTCGCCGCCGGACTCCTTTTCCTCTCCCCTGTTTTCCTCTCCTACCTCCTCTAAACTCTCTCCCTCGTTTGTTTTCTCCTCTGCCAGGAAACGTACGGGGCTCGCCCCTGCTGCCATGGTCGCCGGTGCAAGGTTCTGCACCTCCCGTGCTCGCACGACCGCGCGCGTTGACCGCCTCCAGCCGTCCCCGCCGCCAAGTGCCGCCGACGACCTCCATCTTCCCGTCGCTGCGCCAAGTCCCTCGCCCCGCCTCTGCTTCCCTGCTCCAAATCGAACGCCAAGCCGCCGGCCTGGAGCTTCTCCGCCGCCGGGGCCCTCCTCCAGCAAGGCCCTCGTCCCGCTCGTCTCCGACACCAGCGCCGTCCGCCCCGGCAACCTCGACGTCGAGCTCCAGTAGGAACTGCTTCGCGCGTCCCTGTGCCCGCGAGCGTCTGAGGTTGCGCCCTCCTCCTCGTCCAGCCCCTCCCCGTCGCCTGCATCTCCTCCGGCAGCGCCGCCGTGCCCGCACGCCTATGGCGAAGCTCCGGTGAGCCAAGCCGCGCCCGTACCCCTGTTTCTTCCTTTCCCTTCACCTTCTATCTCTCACACATCTCCCTCTCTCTCTGATGCGTCCACGGGAGGAGCTTCACCCTCGCCGGAGTCCTTCTCCTCGCCGCTGCCTCCGCCAAAGCCCTCATCGCCGGCCTCCCCTACCTCGACCTGCTGTCGCGCCCCTTCTTCCTCTGCTTCGAGGACGAGCGCGCCGCCCTGCGTTGACCCGCGCCTCCCCATCTCGCTCGGTCCAGCTGCGGGCCTAGCCTGCCCAGGAACCGGCCTCCTCCAGCCTCTGCATCGACCGGCTCAAGGCCCACTGGGTGAGGCTACACCCTAGCGCCCCGCCTCTGTTTTTTTCCTTCTGTTGGGCCAGTCAGTTTCGGTCTAGTGTAGTTTTTTTTCCTGTCTGCGATTTTTGCTATTTATCCCAGGTTTTACAGTTTTACAGAAAAACCCTCAAACATCATGCATATAATAACTCTTTAACAGTGCATCTTATGTAAAAACATTATATATGAAAAATGCTTAGATTTCTGTCTAGTTTCATGTTATGTCACTTTCATCCATGTTAAAAATGTTTAACATGCTGTTTGTGTTTACTTTGCATAATGGTATGCTAAAATGATTTATTTCATAACTAATTAACCGTAACTCGGAATTTAATAAACTTTATATGTAAATGGGGTAGAAAAATGCCTAGTTTAACATGGTGCACTTTATTTTGCTGTTTAACAACATTAAAATTGTGTTTAGGGCAGAACAGTACCAAATCTAAAATATGTACA
This sequence comes from Triticum aestivum, assembly GCF_018294505.1. NCBI lineage: Eukaryota > Viridiplantae > Streptophyta > Magnoliopsida > Poales > Poaceae > Triticum > Triticum aestivum. The sequence goes on from NC_057808.1 coordinate 135,441,251, forward strand.
TGAGGTTTTCCCGGAATTGTTGTTTGCTGTTCCGGCCTCATTTAAACTTGCCTAAATAGTTAGTTTACTTATGCTTCACCTCTTGCCATGTTAATCAACATTTAATATTGTTGGGTACATAAACAAGAGCGAACTAAATAACTTGAATGTGGTGTTTCGTCAATATGCAACTCATTGCATATTGAGCTCCACTTAACTTGTAGTTTTGTTTGTTGCACTTTGCCATGCCATGCCTCTTTAAACTGAACATGCATCATACTTGATTGTGCATCATGCCATGTTTATGTGATGGTTGTTTACTACGTTGTTTGCTTCTTTCCGGGTTGCTTCTCTCGTTAGCTTCGGTTTCGTTCCGGAGTTGTGAGGATTCGTTCGACTATGTCCGTTTGTCTTCTTCATGGATTCGATCTTCTTCCTAGCAGGATCTCAGACAACATGACCATACCCTCGAAATCACTTCTATCTTTGCTTGCTAGTTGTTTGCTCTATCGCTATGCTTGCGCTACCTACCACTTGCTATATCATGCCTCCCATATTGCCATGTCAAGCCTCTAACCCATCTTTCCTAGCAAACCGTTGTTTGGCTATGTTACCGCTTTTGCTCAGCCCCTCTTATAGCGTTGCTGGTTGCAGGTGAAGATGAAGTTTGTTCCTTGTTGGAACATGGATATGTTGGGATATCACAATATCTCTTATTTAATTAATGCATCTATATACTTGGTAAAGGGTGGAAGGCTCGGCCTTATGCCTGGTGTTTTGTTCCACTCTTGCCGCCCTAGTTTCCGTCATACCGGTGTTATGTTCCTTGATTTTGCGTTCCTAACGCGGTTGGGTGATTTATGGGACCCCCTTGACAGTTCGCTTTGAATAAAACTTCTCCAGCAAGGCCCAACCTTGGTTTTACATTTGCCTCACCTAGCCTTTTCCCTTGGGAGTCGCGCATCCCGAGGGTCATCTTTATTTTAACCCCCCGGGGCCAGTGCTTCTCTAAGTGCTGGTCCAAACTGAGTAGACTGCGGGGCCCCCTCGTGGAAACTCGAGGTCTGGTTTTACTCGTAGGATGTCTCATCCAGTATTGCCCTGAGAACGAGATATGTGCAGCTCCTATCAGGATTGTCGGCACATCGGGCGGCTTTGCTGGTCTTGTTTTACCATTGTCGAAATGTCTTGTAAACCGGGATTCAGAGACTGGTCGGGTCTTCCCGGGAGAAGGAATATCCTTCATTGACCGTCAGAGCTTATAATGGGCTAAGTTGGGACACCCCTGTAGGGTATTATCTTTCGAAAGCCGTGGCAGATGGGAATTTGTTAATGTCCGGTTGTAGAGAACTTGACACTTGACTTAACTAAAATACATCAACCGCGTGTGTAGCCGTGATGGTCTCTTTTCGGCGGAGTCCGGGAAGAGAACACGGATTTTGGGTTATGTTTGACGTAAGTAGGAGTTCAGGATCACTTCTTGATCATTACTAGTTGACGACCGTTCCGTTGCTCCTCTTCTCGCTCTTATTTGCGTATGTTAGCCACCATATATGCTTAGTGCTTGCTGCAGCTCCACCTCACTACCTTCTCCTACCCATAAGCTTAAATAGTCTTGATCTCGCGGGTGTGAGATTGCTGAGTCCTCGTGACTCACAGATACTTCCAAAATAGTTGCAGGTGCGGACGATACCAGTGCAGGTGACGCAACCGAGCTCAAGTGGGAGTTCGATGAAGAACTTGGTCGTTACTATGTTTCGTTTCCTGTTGATCAGTAGTGGAGCCCAGTTGGGACGATCAGGGATCTAGCATTTGGGGTTGTCTTCTTTTATTTTGGTTCCGTAGTCGGACCTTGATTGTACTCTGAATGATGTATGTTTAATTTATGTATTGTGTGAAGTGGCGATTGTAAGCCAACTCTTTATCCCATTCTTGTTCATTACATGGGATTGTGTGAAGATGACCCTTCTTGCGACAAAACCACAATGCGGTTATGCCTCTAAGTCGTGCCTCGACACGTGGGAGATATAGCCGCATCGTGGGTGTTACAGCAGATCACGGCCTAGGGGGGCGCCCCTGCCTTGTGGGTCCCTCGAAGCTCTCCTAACCCTATTCTTCGACCTATAAATTCCCAAATATTCCCAAACCATCAGAAGCATCCACAAAAATACTTTTCCGCTGCCGCAACCTTATGTACCCGTGAGATCCCATCTTGGGGTCTTTTCTGGCGATCTGCCGGAGGGGGATTCGATCACAGAGGGCATCTACATCAACCCTATTGCCCCTCCGATGAAGCATGGGTAGTTTACCTCAGACCCATGGGTCCATAGCTAGTAGCTAGATGGCTTCTTCTCTCTCTATGATCTTTAGTACCATGTTCTCCTCAATGTTCTTGGAGTTCTATCCGATGTAATATTCTTTTGCAGTGTGTTTGTCGAGACCCGATGAATTGTGGATTTATGATCAGATTATCTATGAATATTATTTGTATCTTGTCTGAATTCTTATATGCATGATTTGATATCTTTGTATTTCTCTTCGAATTATCGGTTTGGTTTGGCCAACTAGATTGGTATTTCTTGCAATGGGATAGGTGCTTAGTTTTGGGTTCAATCTTGCGGTGTCCTCACCCAGTGACATAGTAGGGGTAGCGAGGCACGTATTGTATTGTTGCCATCAAGGATAAAAAGATGGGGTTTTCATCATATTTCTTGAGTTTAGCCCTCTACATCATGTCATCTTACTTAAGGCGTTACTCCGTTCTTTATGAACTTAATACTCTAGATGCATGCTGGATAGCGGTCGATGTGTGCAGTAATAGTAGTAGATGCAGGCAGGGGTCGGTCTACTTGACACAGACGTGATGCCTATATGCATAACCATTGCCTTGGATATCATCATAACTTTGCGCTTTTCTATCAATTGCTCGACATCAATTTGTTCACCCATCGTATTATTTGCCTTCAAGAGAGAAGCCTCTAGTGAATCCTATGGCCCCCGGGTCTATTTTCCATCATATATTTTCAGATCTATAAACCAAAAAACCCAAAAATGCCTTGCTGCAATTTATTTGTTTTACTTTGCTTTACGTTTTAGTAATCTTTTATATCTATCTCTATCAGATCTCACCATTGCAATTGACAATGAAGGGATTGACAACCCCTTTTTCTCGTTGGGTGCAAGTGCTTGATTGTTTGTGCAGGTGCATAGATTGGAGACTTGCTTGTACCTCCTACTGGATTGACACCTTGGTTCTCTAACTGAGGGAAATACTTATCTCTACTTTGCTGCATCACCCTTTCCTCTTCAAGGGAAAAACCAACATAAGCTCAAGAAGTAGCAGGAAGAATTTCTGGCGCCGCTGTCTACATCAAGCCAACCAAGTACCCATCATAAACTCTCATCTCTTGCATTACATTATTCACCATTTGCCTCTCGTTTTCCTCTCCCCCACTTCTAAAATGATTTTCAGAAAAACACAAAAACATTTGCCTTTTTATTCGCCCTTCTTCCTCTCGATCTTTTGTTTGCTTGAACTCATCATTATGAGTGACTTTGGCATGGCAGAAACTGATGATGGCCTGACTCCTAAAATTGGACGTTCAGGAAATCTGGATGTTAAAACTTTAGTTTTGGGACAAGGGAATTTTATGGGAAAAGAACATATACAAGAATTTTTCAATTGTATAGGCAATTTGCCTCTTGATGATGTTCCCATATTCAAAAGACCAAAACTTATGCGGAAGCTATTTTAGCATTAGTTCTGAAATTTGAACATAGATTCATTCGTACTCATCCTACTTTGCAAAGATTGTTTTATGAGCTACCCATGATGAAAGATCCTAAGGCTAAAAAAATAGCTACCCAAGTTCTTCGGAATGAATTTGATCACATAGTACGGGAAGCAAGGATTTTTTTTGATCATTATGGTATGAGCCGTGAAAACCCGGTGATAGATGTGATTCTTTAAAATAGCGACTACACTTTGAGATATTTTTTTGGAAATAATCAAATTTTTCATGAAAATCTCAAAAATAAAATCCCCATTTTAGATATGATCCAACGGGTTTTCAGTGATGTTAATCAACGGTATTCTTGGATTGTAGCCGGAAACCAGAGGGGATACATAGAGGGGCAGCTTAATGATGCCAAAATTTCCATGGATAATGTGTTTCAAGTTGTCTTTGCAAAGCCTCCCGATGGGAACACATCTAAGGAAAATCATACCAAAGATGACAATACCTAGATCTATTGCAATATGCCTAGCTAGGGGCGTTAAACAATAGCACTTGTTGGAGGCAACCCAATTTTATTTTTAAGTTTTTTGTTTTGCTTCTGTTCTCGAATAAAATACACATTATTACCCCTGTAGTAATTTGGTTTTGTTGTTTCTAATTAGTGTTTGTGCCAAGTAATGCCTTTGGGATACTTTGGTATATCGTTGATTTGATCTTGCTGAAAAACAGAAACTTTTGCGCCCAGTAAAATAATATTCATAATTCATAGAAGAATGCTAAAATCTTGATTGTTTTACACAAGATTTATATACAAATTGCCTCTGTTGTCCTAATTTTTCAGAATTGTTAGAGTTACAGAAGTATACGGAGTTCACAGATTACTACAGACTGTTCTGTTTTTGACAGGTTCTGTTTTCTATGTGGTGTTTGCTTATTTTGATGAATCTATGGGTAGTATCAGGGGGTATGGACCATGGAGAAGTTGGAATACAATAGATATTACACTAATATAAATAAAGAATGAGTTCACAATAGTACCAAAAGTGGTGATTTTATTTTCTTATACTAACGGATCTCATGAGTTTTCTGTTGAGTTTTGTGTTGTGGAGTTTTCAAGTTTTGGGTAAAGATTTGATGGACTATGGAATAAGGAGTGGCAAGAGCCTAAGCTTCGGGATGCCCAAGGCACCCCAAGGTAATATTCAAGGACAACCAAGATCCTAAGCTTGGGGATGCCCCAAAAGGCATCCCCTCTTTCGTCTTCAATCCATCGGTAAATTTACTTGAGGCTATATTTTTATTCTCCACACTATATGTGTTTTGCTTGGAGCGTCTTGTATGATATGAGTCTTTTCTTTTTACTTTGCCACAATCATCCTTGCTGTACACACCTTTTAAGAGGGACACGCATTAATCGTGAATTTATTAGAATATTCTATGTGCTTCACTTATATCTTTTCAGCTAGGCAATATGCTCTACTGCTTCACTTATATCTTTTTAGAGCACGGTGGTGGTTTTATTTTATAGAAATTTTTGAACTCTCTTGCTTCACATATTATTTTGAGAGTCTCTAAACAGCATGGTAATTTTCTTAGGTTATGAATTTAGTCCTAATATGATGGGCATCCAAGAGGGATATAATAAAAACTTTCATATTAAGTGCATTGAATACTATGAGAAATTTGATTCCTTATGATTGTTTTGAGATATAAAGATGGTGATATTAGAGTCATGCTAGTGAGTAATTGTGGATTGGTAGAAATACTTGTGTTAAAGTTTGTGACTCCCGTAGCATGCACGTACGGTGAACCATTATGTGATGAAGTTGGAGCATGATTTATTTATTGATTGTCTTCCTTATGAGTGGCGGTCGACGACGAGCAATGGTATTTTCCGACCAATCTATACCCCTAGGAGCATGTGTGTAGTACTTTGTTTCCATAGCTAATAGACTTTTGCAATAAGTATGTGAGTTATTTATGACTAATGTTGAGTCCATGGATTATACGCACTATCACCCTTCCACCATTGCTAGCCTCTCTAGTACCGCGCAACTTTCGCCGGTGCATTACACCCACCATATACCTTCCTCAAAACAGCCACCATACCTACCTATTATGGCATTTTCATAGCTATTCTGAGATATATTGCCATGCAACATCCACTGTTTTGTTTATTATGACACGCTTCATCATTGTCATATTGCTTTGCATGATCATGTAGTTGACATCGTATTTGTGGCAAAGCCACCATTCATATTTTTTATACATGTCACTCTTGAGTCATTGCACGTCCTGGTACACTGCCGGAGGCATTCATATAGAGTCATATATTTGTTCTAGTATCGAGTTGTAATTCTTGAGTTGTAAAGTAAATAGAAGTGTGATGATCATCATTATTAGAGCATTGTCCCATGGGAGGAAAGGATGATGGAGACTATGATTCCCCCACAAGTCGGGATGAGACTCCGGACGAAAAAAAGAGGCCAAAGATCCCAAAATAATAAAAAATGAGAGAAAAGAGAGAAGGGGAATGCTACTATCCTTTTTCCACACTTGTGCTTCAAAGTAGCACCATGATTGTCATGATAGAGAGTCTCCTATCTTGTCACTTTCATATACTAGTGGGAATTTTTCATTATAGAACTTGGCTTGTATATTCCAATGATGGGCTTCCTCAAATTGCCCTAGGTCTTCGTGAGCAAGCGAGTTGGATGCACACCCACTTAGTTTCTTTTTGAGCTTTCATACACTTATAGCTCTAGTGCTTCCGTTGCATGGCAATCCCTACTCACTCACATTGATATCTATTGATGGGCATCTTCATAGCCCGTTGATACGCCTAGCTGATGCGAGAATATCTCCTTCTTTTTGTCTTCTCCACAACCACCATATTATATTCCACCTATATTGCTATATCCATGGCTCACGCTCATGTATTGCATGAAAGTTGAAAAAGTTTGAGAACATCAGAAGTATGAAACAATTGCTTGGCTTGTCATCGGGGTTGTGCATGATTTAATACTTTGTGTGATGAAGATGGAGCATAGCCAGACCATATGATTTTGTAGGGATAACTTTCTTTGGCCATGTTATTTTGAGAAGACATGATTGCTTTATTAGTATGCTTGAAGTATTATTGTTTTTATGTCAATATCAAACTTTTGTTTTGAATATTATGGATCTGAATATTCATGCAACAATAAAGATAATAACATGGATAAATATGTTAGGTAGCATTCCACATCAAAAATTCTATTTTTATCATTTACCTACTCGAGGACGAGCAGGAATTAAGCTTGGGGATGCTTGATACGTCTCCAACGTATCTATAATTTTTTATTATTCCATGCTATTATATTATCTGTTTTGGATGTTTTATATGCATTAATATGCTATTTTATAAATTTTTGGGACTAACTTATTAACCCAGAGCCCAGTGCCAGTTTTTGTTTTTTTCCTTTTTTTTGAGTTTTACAGAAAAGGAATATCAAACGGAGTCCAAATGGAATAAAACTTTATGATGATTTTTCTTGGACCAGAAGACACACGTAGGACTTGGAGACCAAGGCAGAAGAGACCCGAGGCGACGACAAGGGTGCAAGGCCGCCCCTCTGTGTTGTGGGTCCCTCGAAGCTCTCCTAACCCTATTCTCCAGCCTATAAATTCCCAAATATTCCCAAACCATCAGAAGCATCCACAAAAATACTTTTCTGCCGCCGCAACCTTCTATACCCGTGAGATCCCATCTTGGGGCCTTTTCCAGCGATCTACCGGAGGGGGATTCGATCACGGAGGGCATCTACATCAACCCTATTGCCCCTTAGATGAAGCGTGAGTAGTTTACCTCAGACCTACGGTTCCATAGCTAGTACCTAGATGGCCTCTTCTCTCTCTATGATCTTCAACACCATGTTCTCCTCGATGTTCTTGGAGTTCTATCCGATTTAATATTCTTTTGCGGTGTGTTTGTCGAGATCCGATGAATTGTGGATGTATGATCAGATTATCTATGAATATTATTTGAATCTTATCTGAATTCTTATATGCATGATTTGATATCTTTGTATTTCTCTTTGAATTATCGGTTTGGTTTGGCCAACTAGATTGGTATTTCTTGTAATGTGAGAGGTGCTTAGTTTTGGGTTCAATCGTGCGGTGTCCTCACCCACTGACATAGTAGGGGTAGCGAGGCATGTATTGACTTGTTGCCGTCAAGGATAAAAAGATGGGGTTTTCATCATATTGCTTGAGTTTATCCGACTACATCATGTCATCTTACTTAAGGCGTTACTCCGTTCTTTATGAACTTAATACTCTAGATGCATGCTGGATAGCAGTCGATGTATGGAGTAATAGTAGTAGATGCAGGCAGGAGTCGGTCTACTTGACAGGGATATGATGCCGATATGCATAATCATTGCCTTGGATATCTTCATAACTTTGCGCTTTTCTATCAATTGCTCAACAGTAATTTGTTCACCCACCGTATTATTTGCCTTCAAGAGAGAAGCCTCTAGTGAAACCTATGGCCCCCAGGTCTATTTTCCATCATATAATTTCATATCTATAAACCAAAAAACTCAAAAATACCTTGCTGCAATATATTTGTTTTTACTTTGTTTTATGTTTTAGTAATCTTTTATATCCATCTCTATCAGATCTCACCATTGCAATTGACCGTGAAGGGATGGACAACCCCTTTATCGCGTTGGGTGCAAGTGTTTGATTATTTGTGCAGGTGCATAGATTGGAGACTTGCTTGTACCTCCTATTGGATTGATATCTTGGTTCTCTAACTAAGGAAATACTTATCTCTACTTTGCTGCATCACCCTTTCCTCTTCAAGGGAAAAACCAACGCGAGCTCAAGAAGAAGCAATGATGAACCCCTTCGTGATGGTGTCTAGATTGGATCTGGTGGTTTCTGAACTTGCGGCGGCTGGAATTGTGCTTCGTTGACTCCCCTGGGGTTTTTGGATTTTCGGGGTATTTATAGAGCGAAGAGGCGGTTCGGGAGGCGGCCGAAGTGGGCACAACCCACTAGGGCTCGCCTAGGCCCCCAGGCGCGCCCAGGTGGGTTGTGCTCCCCCAGGAACCCTCCTCCATTACTTCTTTGGCCCAACAGGTGTCTTCTGGTCCAGAAAGAATCTCCAAAAAGTTTCACTGCTTTTGGACTCCATTTGGTATTGATTGAAGTAAAAAACAAGCAAAAAACATTAACTGGCACTGGGCACTATGTCAATAGGTTAGTCCCAAAAAATGATATAAAGTTGCTATAAAATGATTTCAAACATCCAAGAATGATAATATAACAGCATGTAACAATCAAAAATTATAGATACTTTGGAGACGTATCATGGGCACACCGTAAGTCGGTTGGGGCTCTTCTTCGGGCGCAAGGAAGCTTATATCCGAAAAAATATATAAAGTGACGTATTACATAATAAAGTTCTTTATCACAAGCGCCAATATAAAGTGACGTTCTTTTGCATTAAGATTTTGTTCATCCAACCATAAAAGCGATGACAACCTCTGGTTCCCTCTACGAAGGGCCTATCTTTTACTTTTACCTTCTACCTTTATACAAGATTCATGGTGATCTTCACCTTTCCTTTTACACCTTTTCTTTTTGGCAAGCACTTTATGTTGGGGGAGATCTAAATATATATATCCCCTCGGATGTAGATATTCATAAGCTATTATTGTTGACATTACCCTTGAGGTAAAAGGTTGGGAGGTGAAACCACAAGCCCCTATGTTTCTCTACTTTCGATTGAAACTTTGATCTCATAAGTATCGCGTGAGTGTTAGCAATTGTGAAAGACTAAATGATAGTTGAGTATGTGAACTTGTTGAAAAGCTCTTATATTGACTCTTTCTTACATTACGATAAATTGAAATTGCTTCAATGATTGAGATCATAGTTTGTTAGTTTCCATAAAGTTCTTGTTTCATACTTTACCTTGTGAATGAATTGTTACTTTAGCATGAGAAGTTATATAACAATATGTTGTTCTAAATATGATCATGATGCCTTCATGTTTGTATTTTATTTTATCAACACCTCTACCTCTAAACATGTGGACATGATTATCGATCTCGGCTTTCGCTTGAGGACAAGCGAGGTCTAAGCTTGGGGGAGTTGATACGTCCATTTTGCATCATGCTTTTATATAGATATTTATTGCATTATGGGCTGTTATTACCTATTATGGTACAATACTTATGCCTTTTCTCTCTTATTTTACAAGGTTTACATGAAGAGGGAGAATGCCGGCAACTGGAATTCTAGACTGGAAAAGGAGCAAATCTGATAGACCTATTCTGCACCACTCCAAAAGTCCTGAAAATTTACGGAGAATTATTTTGGAATATATAAAAAATATTGGGCGAAGAAAATACCATAGGGGACCCACCTGGGGGCGCGCCCTACCCCCCTGGGCGCACCCATGTGGCTTGTGGGCCTCCTGGCAGGCCTCCGGTGCCCATCTTCTGCTATATGAAGGGTTTTGACCTGGAAAAATCAAGAAAAAGCTTTCGAGATGAAGCGCCGCCGTCTCGAGGCGGAACCTGGGCAGAAGCAATCTAGGGCTCCGACGGAGCTGTTCTGCCAGGGAAACTTCCCTCCCAGAGGGGGAAATCGAAGCCATCGTCATCACCAACGATCCTCTCATCGAGAGGGGGTCAATCTCCATCAACATCTTCACCAGCACCATCTCCTCTCAAACCCTAGTTCATCTCTTGTATCCGATCTTTGTCTCAAAACCTCATATTGGTACATGTGGGTTGCTAGTAGTGTTGATTACTCCTTGTAGATGATGCTAGTTGGTTTATTCGGCGGAAGATCATATGTTCAGATCCTTAATGATAATTATTACTCCTCTGATTATGTACATGAATATGCTTTGTGAGTAGTTACGTTTGTTCCTGAGGACATGGGAGAAGTCTTGTTATAAGTAATCATGTGAATTTGGTATTCGTTCGATATTTTGATGAGATGTATGTTGTCTTTCCTCTAGTGGTGTTATGTGAACGTCAACTACATGACACTTCACCATTGTTTGGGCCTAGGGGAAGGCATTGGCAAGTAATAAGTGATGGGAAACGTTGCATGGAAAACAAAAAAAATTCTATGCACATGCAAGAGCTATCCATGGAGATGCATAGCAACGAGAAGGGGAGAGTGTGTTTACGTACCCTCATAGACCGTAAGCGGAAGAGTTTCACAACGAGGTTGATATAGTCGAACTTTCTTTGCGTTCCAACCGATCTAGCACCGAACGCACGGCACCTCCGTGTTCTGCACACATTCAGCTCGGTGTTGTCCTCCGCCTTCTTGATCCAGCAAGACGACGAGGTAGTAGATGAGTTCCGACAGCACGATGATGTGGTGATGGTGATGGTGAAGTGATCTCCGCAGGGCTTCGCCTAAGCACTACGAAAATATGACTGGGGGTGTAAACGGTGGAGGGGGCGCCGCACACGGCTAGGCAATTGTCTGTTGTGTGCTAGGCGCCCCTCTCCCACATATATATAGGTGGGAGGGAGGTAGGAGCAGCCAAGGGAGGCGCCCAAGTAGGAGGAATCCTAGTTGAAGTCCCTCCCAAGCCGCGCCCCTCCTGCCTTATATAGGTGCGGGGGAAAGGCAGGGGAAGGTGGCACCCCCCTTTCCTTTCTCCCATGAGAGGGAAAGGCGGCAGAGGCTAGCCCTCCCTCCTTTCCTTCCCTTAGGACCTGCTGTCCAAAGAAGGGGTGCACCAGGGGCTGGTCAGTCCCTCCCTTGGCCCATTAGGCCCATAACACCTACCCGGGTGTCCGGAACCCCTTCCGGTGACCCGATGGCTATCCGGTGCATCCCGAAACCCTTCTGGTGTTCGAATACCATTGTCCTATATATCAATATTTACCTCTCGATCATTTCCAGACTCCTCGTCATGTCTGTGATCTCATCCAGGACTCCGAACAACATTCGGTCACCAAATCATATAACTCATGTAACACTATGTCATCAACGAACGTTAAGCGTGCGGACCCTACGGGTTCGAGAACTATGTAGACATGACCGAGACACCTCTCCGGTCAATAACCAATAGCGGAACCTGGATGCCCATATTGTCTCCTACATATTACGAAGATCTTTATCGGTCGAACCGTTATGACAACATACATAATTCCCTTTGTCTATCAGTATGTTACTTGCCTGAGATTCGATCGTCGGAATCTTCATACCTAGTTCAATCTCATTACCGGCAAGTCTCTTTACTCGTTCCGTAATACATCACCTCGTGACTAACTCCTTAGTTGTTTGCTTGCAAGCTTATGATGTGTATTACTGAGAGGGCCCAGAGATACCTCTCCGATACTCGGAGTGACAAATCCTAATCTTGATCTATGCCAACTCAAGAAATAACTTTGGAGATACCTGTAGAACATATTTATGATCACCCAGTTACGTTGTGACGTTTGATAGCACACAAGGCATTCCTCCGGTATCTGGTAGTTGCATAATCTCATAGTCGAAGGAATATGTATTTGACATGAAGAAAGCAATAGCAATAAACTGAATGATCAATATGCTAAGCTAGCGGATGGGTCTTGTCCATCACATCATTCTCCTAATGGTGCGATCCTGTTATCAAATGACAACACATGTCTATGGTTAGGAAACCTTAACCATCTTTGATCAACGAGCTAGTCTAGTAGAGGCTTACAAGGGACACATTATTTGTTTATGTATTCACACATGTATTTAAGTTTCCGATCAATACAATTCTAGCATGAGTAATAAACCTTTATCATCAATAAGGAAATATAAAATAACAACTTTGTTATTGCCTCTAGGGCATATTTCCTTCAGTCTCCCACATGCACTAGAGTCAATAATCTAGTTCACATTACCATGTGATTAACACCAATAGTTCACATCGTCATGTGATTAACACCCATAGTTCACATCGCCATGTGATTAACACCCTTAGGATTTACTAGAGTCAATAATCTAGTTCACATTGACATATGATTAACACCCAAAGGGTACTAAGGTGTGATCATATTTTGCTTGTGAGAGAGGTTTAGTCAACGGGTCTGCCACATTCAGATCTGTATGTATTTTGCAGATTTCTATATCTACAATGCTCTGCATAGAGCTACTCCAGCTAATTGCTCCCACTTTATATACGTACCCAGATTGAGACTCAGGGCCATCTGAATCGGTGTCATAGCTTGCATTAACGTAACTCTTTAAGGAGAACTCTTTATCACCTCCTTAACCGAGAAATATTTCCTTAGTCCTCTTAGGTAACTAAGGATAATTTTGACCGTTGTCTAGTGATCTACTCCTGGATCACTATTGTACCTCTTTGCCAAACTTATGGCAAGGTACACAATAGGTCTGGTACACAGCATGGCATACTTTATGGAACCTATGGTTGAGGCATAGGGAATGACTTTCATTCTCTCTCTATCTTCTGCCGTGGTTGGGATTTGAGTCTTACTCAACTTCACACCTTTCAACACAGACAAGAACCCTTTCTTTGACTGGTCTATTTTGAACTTCTTCAAAAATTTGCCAAGGTATATGCTTTGTGAAAGTCCAATTAAGCGTATCGATCTATCCCTATAGATCTTGATGCCCAATATGTAAGTAGCTTCACTGAGGTCTTTTATCGAAAAATTCTTAATCAAGTATCCTTTTATGCTATCCAGAAATTTTATATCATTTCCAATCAACAATATGTCATCTACATATAATATAAGAAATGCTACAGAGCTCCCACTCACTTTCTTGTAAATACACGCATCACCGTAAGTCTGTATAAAACCATATGCTTTGATCACCTCATCAAAGCGTATATTCGAAGTCTGAGATGCTTGCACCAGTCCATAGATGGATCGCTGGAGTTTGCACACTTTGTTAGCACCTTTAGGATTGACAAAACCTTCTAGTTGCATCATATACAACTCTTCTTTTAAGAAATCCATTAAGGATTAAAATTTTGACATCCATTTGCCAAATTTCATAAAATGCGGCAATTGCTAACATGATTTGGACAGACTTCAGCATCGCTACGGGTGAGAAAGTCTCATCATAGTCAACCCCTTGAACTTGTCAAAAAACTATTGCGACAAGTCGAGCTTTGTAGACAGTAACATTACCATAAGTGTCAGTCTTGTTCCTGAAGATCCATTTATTCTCTATGGCTTGCCGATCATCGGGCAAGTCCACCAAAGTCCACACTTTGTTCTCATACATGGATCATATCTCAGATTTCATGGCCTCAAGCCATTTGGCGGAATTTGGGCTCATCATTGCTTCTTCATAGTTTGTAGGTTCACCTTGGTCTAGTAACATGACTTCCAGAACAGGATTACCGTACCACTCTAGTGCGGATCGTGCCCTGGTCAACCTACGAGGTTCAGTAGTAACTTGATCTGAAGTTTCATGATCATTATCATTTGCTTCCTCTCTAGTTGGTGTAGGCATCACGAGAACGGTTTTCTCTGATGTGATACTGTCCAATTCGAGAGAAGGTACAATCACCTCATCAAGTTCTACTTTCCTCCCACTCACTTCTTTCGAGAGAAACTCCTTCTCTAGAAAGGATCCATTCTTAGCAACAAAGATCTTGCCTTCGAATCTGTGGTAGAAGGTGTACCCAATGGTTTCCTTAGGGTATCCTATGAAGATGCACTTCTCCGCTTTGGGTTCGAGCTTATCAGGCTGAAGCCTTTTGACATAAGCGTCGCATCCCCAAAGTTTTAAGAAACGACAGCTTAGGTTTCTTGCCAAACCATAGTTCATACAGTGTCGTCTCAACGGATTTAGATGGTGCCCTTTTTAACGTGAATGTGGTTGTCTCTAATGCATAACCCCAAAACGATAGTGGTAAATCGGTAAGAGACATCATAGATCTCACCATATCTAATAAAGTACGGTTACGACGTTCAGACACACCATTACGCTGTGGTGTTCCAGGTGGTGTGAGTTGTGAAACAATTCCACATTGTTTTAAATGAAGGCCAAACTCGTAACTCAAATATTTGCTTCCGCGATCAAATCATAGAAACTTTATTTTCTTGTTACGATGATTCTCCACTTCACTCTGAAATTCTTTGAACTTTTTAAATGTTTCAGACTTTTGTTTCATCAAGTAGATATACCCATACCTACTCAAATCATCTATGAAGGTCAGAAAATAACAATACCCGCCGCATGCTTGAACACTCATCAGACCGCATACATCGGTATGTATTATTTCCAATAAGTCATTAGCTCGCTCCATTGATCCGGAGAACGGAGTTTTAGTCATCTTTGCCCATGAGGCATGGTTCGCAAGTATCAAATGATTCATAATCAAGTGATTCCAAAATCCCATCTGCATGGAGTTTCTTCATGCGCTTTACACCAATATGACCTAAACTGCAGTGACACAAGTATGTTGCACTATCATTATTAACTTTGCATCTTTTGGCATCAATATTATGAATATGTGTATCACTACGATCGAGATTCAATGAACCATTCACATTGGGTGTACGACCATAGAAGGTTTTATTCATGTAAATAGAACAACAATTATTCTTTGACTAAAATGAATAACCGTATTGCAATAACCAAGATCAAATCACATTTGTGCTCAACGCAAACAGCAAGTAACATTTATTTAGGTTCAACACTAATCCCAAAGGTAGAGGGAGTGTGTGAGGGTGATCGTATCAACCTTGGAATCACTTCCAACACACATCGTCACCTCACCCTTAAATAGTCTATGTTTATTCTGCAACTCCTGTTTCGAGTTACTAATCTTAGCAACTGAACCGACATCAAATACATAGGGGCTATATCAATAACATGTATATCAAATATACCTTTGTTCACCTTGCCATCCTTCT
The DNA here is from genome assembly GCF_018294505.1 of Triticum aestivum. Lineage (NCBI taxonomy): Eukaryota > Viridiplantae > Streptophyta > Magnoliopsida > Poales > Poaceae > Triticum > Triticum aestivum. Next base: position 135,456,861 of record NC_057808.1, read on the forward strand.
TATCCGTCATGTATTTGGGGCAGTTCCGTTTCCCATGACCATTTCCTTTGTAGTAGAGGCACTTAGTTTCAGGCTTGGGTCCATCTTTGGGCTTCTTCATGGGAGCGGCAACTTGCTTGCCATTCTTCTCGAAGTTCCTCTCTTTCCCTTGCCCTTTTTCTTGAAACTAGTGGTCTTGTTAACCATCAACCCTTGATGATCTTTCTTGATTTCTACCATTGCCAATTTCAGCATCGCGAAGAGCTCGAGAATCATTTTCGTCATCCCTTGCATATTATAGTTCATCACGAAGTTCTAGTAGCTTGGTGTTAGTGACTACAGAACTTTTTCAATCACTATCTTATCTGGAAGATTAACTCCCACTTGATTCAAGCGATTGTAGTACCCAGACATTCTGAGCACATGCTCACTGGTTGAGCTATTCTCCTCCATCTTGTAGGCAAAATGCTTGTCAGAGGTCTCATACCTCTCGACACGGACATGGATCTGAAATACCAATTTTCAGCTCTTGGAACACCTAATATGCTCTGTGGCATTCAAAACGTTTTTGAAGTCCCGGTTCTAAGCCGTAAAGTATGGCACACTAAACTATCAAGTAGTCATCATATCGAGCTTGCTAAGCATTCATAACGTCTGCATCTGCTCCTGCAACAGGTTTGTCACCTAGCGGTTCATCAAGGCCATAATTCTTATGTGCAGCAATGAGGATAACCCTCAGATCACGGACCCAGTCCGCATTATTGCTACTATCATCTTTCAACTTAGTTTTCTCTAGGAACATATCAAAAATATATGGGAGCAATATCGCGAGCTATTGATATATAACATAGATATGCAAAAACTATTAAGACTAAGTTCATGATAAATTAAGTCCAACTAATCAAATTATTAAAGAACTCCCGCTTAAATAGACATCCCACAAGTCATCTAAGTGATACATGATCCAAATTAACTAACCCATGTCCGATCATCACGTGAGATGGGGTAGTCATCAATGGTGAACATCTCTATGCTGATCATATCTACTATATGAATCACATTTGACCTTTCGGTCTCCAGTGTTCCGAGACCATGTCTGTACATGCTAGGCTCGTCAAGTTTAACCCAAGTATTCTGCATGTGCAAAACTGTCTTACACCCGTTGTATGTGAACATAGAGTCTATCACACCCGATCATCACGTGGTGTCTCGAAATGACGAACTTTCGCAACGGTGCATACTCGGGGAGAACACTTATATCTTGAAATTTAGTGAAGGGGTCATCTTAGAATGCTACCGTCGTTCTAAGCAAAATAAGATGCATAAAAGATAAACATCACAAGCAATCAAAATATGTGACATGATATGGCCATCATCATCTTGTGCTTTTGATATTCTATCTCCAAAGCATCGTCATGATCTTCATCGTCACCGGCTCGACACCTTGATCTCCATCGTTGCGTCGTGGTCGTCTCGCCAACTATTGCTTCTACAACTATTGCTAACGCATAGCGATAAAGTAAAGCAATTACATGGTGCTTGCATTTCATACAATAAAGCGACAACCATAAGGCTCCTGTCGATTGCCGATAAATTACAAAACATGATCATCTCATACAATAATGTATATCGCATCATGTATTGACCATATAACATCACAACATACCCTGCAAAAACAAGTTAGACGTCATCTACTTTGTTGTTGCAAGTTTTACGGGGCTGCTATGGGTTTCTAGCAAGAACCGTTCTTACCTACGGCAAAAACCACAACGGTGAATTATCAAGTTTGCTGTTTTAACCTTCTTCAAGGACCGGCCGTAGTCAAATTCAATTCAACTAAAGTAGGAGAACAGACACCCGTCAGTCACCTTTATGCAAAACTAGTCTCATGTGCGTGGACATGTAAGGTTGGTCCGGGCCGCTTCATCCCACAATGCCGCCGAATCAAAATAAGACATTGGTGGTAAGTGTCGGATCTCGGGTTCTGGCAAAACCCTCAAGGTTCTAACACTGGGGTGCGCACAAAGATCTCCCCCTACCGATCCACGTCCTAGCTTAGCTGAGATTTCAAGGACTAACTCGACGAACTCGCAACACAAGGGACACAAGATTTATACTGGTTCGGGCCACCGTTGTGGTGTAATACCCTACTCCAGTGTGGTGGTGGTGGATTGCCTCTTGGGCTAAGGATGAACAATACAAGGGGAAGAACAGCCTCCTGAGGCGAGGTGTTCTTATTCTTGGTGGGTGTGAGGATGAATTGAATGAGTTCGAGACGAGTTGCCTCCTACTGTGGTGACTAGTCCTATTTATAGAGGCCCTGGTCCTCTCCCCAAATGTTGAGTGGGAAGGGAGCCAACAACGGCCAATTTGAAAGGGGACAGCTAGTACAAGCTATCCTGACAAAAGCAGTCTTTGCCTGCAAAAGGCTCTGGTGGTGACGCCGCCTTGGGCTCCATGGTGACCTCCGTCTTGCCGTCCTGATGGTCTTGGTCTCGTTGCACCGATATGGAAACCTTTGCTTGACGCCTCGGTACTCCTCGCATGCGCTTGCTTCCTTAGCACCAAAGTGGAAACAAGGACACTGTGCGCGCTAGCGCCCGCCTGGCGCCCGCTTGGCCTCGATCGTCATGGCTCACGTCATGAAAGCCTCGCGAGGTTTTCCTTGCCTTGATCTCTCCGCCCCTCGCGAGCTAGTCTGGTGAGGCTGCTCCCGAGGAGGTCTTGCGTCATCCACCTCATGAGGCTTGGCCCCTCGCGAGGGTATTGAATGCTTGTTGGTGAAGATGGGTCGTACGGGCCAGCTCGCAAAGCCACGCCGCGGGCCGCTGGCAGGCAAGTCTGGGGACCCCCGTTCCCAGAACGCCGATAGTAGCCCCAGGCCAAAGGCGCGCTCGGGCTTGGCTACGAGGCGAAGCCAAAGGTGAAGTACGGAGTGTCGCGGGCCCCAATAGACTGCGGCCTTGGTCGACGTATGGCGGTTGATTGGACATGGGCGTCTCCGCTTCCCCACGCTGCCTCGGCAACTGCCCGACTTGACAAGTCCCTGCGACATGCAAGGAAAAACCATCATTACCTGTGATCGTGGGGGGCACTGGTTGGCCTTCTCCTGCTATAAGTGGGGAGGGGCGGAGCCCCCGTCGCCCATCTCTTCCCATTCCGCTAGCTTCTTCCTCCTTGCTCCATTGCCAGCTGCGACACCAATGGCGCCCATCCGGAGGTTTTCTGCCGCGGAGAAAGGAAAGACTCCCCTTGACGGGCCGGTGCCGCTCCCGCTAAAGAAGAGGCCGGTCCATTGCCGCGGCGCGGCGGCGATGCAGGTGGTGAAGAGGCCTTGGTGCGAGCGGCCTCCTCCTGGGTATCCATTACCCCTGTACACCTGAGCCGGGGGCTCGGGAGGGAGAGGCGATGAGCGTCGGCGCGCGCGCCGCGGCCATGGTCGCCATGCCGTGGTAGCATGCGTCGCCGCTCCTGGAGGCCACGCCACGGACTCCTCGCGCAAGCTCGTGCTGTGGGCAGCGATGCCCCCGAGCATTTGGATCCGCTTCCCTTCTTTCTTCTCTGCTGAGATGCCGCCGAGGGAGCCCCTTGAGCTTTGGCTGCAGCACGCCGACTGTGACACGCCAGCTATTGGAGCGGAGGTTGAGGTCGTCTCCTCGGGGAAGATCTTCATGGCCCGAGGCTGGGCGAAGTCGCCCGAGTGTGTCGCACGGAGGGCGCCCTCGCGATCCACTTTGCGTACAACGGCGCCTCCACGCTGTTCTTCAAGGTCTTCGACGCAGAAGGCCGCCGTCTGGAGTGTTGCCCCCGGTGGGGTCAGCAGGCTGGTGCCGCAGCGAGGGCAGGGTCTGCCGCCCGCGTTGCCAGCGGCTCCTCCGGAAGCAGTGGCGGCGCTTGGGAGTCCAGCGATTCTCCCGAGCTCTATGAGACCCCGGAGACGAGCGATGACAGCTACGTGCCCCCAAGCTCTCGTCGAGCCCGGAGCAGGGCTGCAGCATCCGGCCGCCGCCGCTGCTGATCTGGATGAGGTTGGCTCCGGCCTCTGATAGCCCACTGTTGATGATGGCGTCATCCATAGGGCGCGTGTAGATAGGATTCCCGAAGTTCTTGTCTTTTGTTCCCTACGAGGAATCAAGGAGTACCCCGCGGGGGCATGTAAAGGGTTTGTAATGCCTTTATCAATATTGTCCTTATTATGAACTTGTGCGAGCGCAAGTCCTGCTTCAGCTCGGTCTCCCCTTTCCGACCTCGCGACGACTTGGTGCTCTACACTGACAGGTCCCAGTCCCCAGGCAGGCTGCAGCCGTCGCTGGTATGCTAGGTCGCGTGCCATGGTCAAGGCCAGGAGGTGAGCGGCCCGAGGTCCAGTAAGAGCCCCTGAGGCGCGATGCTCAGGAGGTCCCCTTTAGCGCTCAAGCAGCCGTCGAGAGGTAGGGAAGGGCGGTGACGTTGCTGCAGCAGGGCTGCGGCTAGTGTGGTTCCTAGTCCTTAGCGGTTTAGCCAACCCGGGCACGAGACTTATCTTGACGGTCCGGAGTCGGTTCCCCATGATGCGCCAGATTCGTGCGTAGGCGTCTGTAGCATAGCTAGGCCAGGCCCATATGAGCCTCTCCCTCTTCTCCGCGCTCTCCTTTGTGCTCTACGTCCTCAGGTCCCAGCCCTCGAGCGAGCTCGGCCGCCGCTGGTATGCCAGGTCGTGTGCCGTGGTCAAGGCCAAGGGGTGAGGGCTGGAGAGCCAGTAAGAGCTTCTGAGTCACGATGCTCAGGAGCCCCCCTTTTAACGCGCAAGCGGATCGCACGGGAGAAGAGGGAGCTCGCAGTGCCGCCTACCGTCGTCCTCAGGAGATTCCTGCAAGCCAGCACAAGGAGAGACACAGTTTGCCATTATGGTTGCCGGGCGACCACTGATCGCTTTGCCAGAGAATGGGGGCACTGAGGGCCCGGTGAGGTGGCGCGCGTGGCCAGAGCTCGGCTGCTCAAATTTGTCGACATTGCAGGGACGGACCCAAGCACAAGCGCAGTGCCAGAGTGAGCAACTCCCGGGGTAAGTGCCAATCAAGCAGGTGATAGTCATAGGTAGATTAAGCATGGAAAGCAAACCGGCCTAGGTAAATGCAGGGAAGATACATGCCACTGGGTCAGGCCTGAGCGGCTTGGGGATGATGCAGCCTGAGGGGCGCCTCCAGCAAGGTAAGCTAAAGACATAAAAAGGGATACATGCCACAGGGACGGACCCACATGGCTTGGGAATGATGCAGCCCTGAGGGCGCTCCCAGCTAAATAAACTTGGAAAATGTCACCTGGTTCTGTTGATGAAGGGATGTTGGGGCAGCTGAAGGTACGCCGAGGAGGTACGCGGTGAAGGGGTCGTTCCTCACGAGCCGCCGGGGCCCTGAGCCTCGGGAGGCTCTGGAGGTCCAGGCGGTTCCATGAGGACCCTCTCCATCTCCGTCAGGACGGCGTGGTGTCTGGCCTCCGGAGTCGCCAGGGCGCGCCGTAGGTTGTGCTGGTAGGCAGACGCCACGCTCGGCAGGCCAAAAGGCATGCGAACGTAGCTGTGCATTGGGCCTTCGCAGCGTCCAGCGCGCGAAGGCTAGAAGGGCTCCTGAGACGCGGCCCTGTTGAGCCCTGAGACGTCGATGCAGACGCGCAGCCCGGCATCCTCGCCTGGATGGGGAGCTGCGCGCGGTGAGCGGTGGTTGCCGCGCATGGCCCTCGCGTCTTGCAGTTCCTGAGTGGTCTTGGTGGTGAACTCCTGAGCGGTGGGCGCCCTCGCCCTGTGTTCTCCTGAGGGAAACGTGTCGTGAAGCACGCCTCCAAGTGGTGCCCAAGCACCTCCCTCGTGATGTTGGCAAGGTCTGAGGCCCTCCAGAAAAGAGGCCCCGAGCCCTGCCCAAGAAGGGCGCCAGGCGCGCTTTCCTATGCGATGGAGGGAGGCACCCCAGGTGCGGGCGCCGACCCAATTGTGGCGCCGCTTGCCTGAGGCCCCGCGCGGAGGAGCTGCTTCTTCCTCTTAGGGGTGGCCTCAGGAGGGCACTCGCCCTTGCTGTTGGGGTCGTCGATTGCTGCAGCTTGGAAGGCACGCTCAAGGGAGCACACCACATCTCTTTCTTCGCATGGGACCGTGATGATTCCGCCACTTCCTGGCATCTTGAGGACATTGTAGCCGTGATGGGTCACCGCCATGAACTTGGCCAGGGCTGGATATCCGAGGATTGCATTGTACGACAGACGGATGTGGGCGAAGTCGAAGTCGATGAGCTCGGTGCGGTAGTTGTTGCGTTCTCCGAAGGTGATAGGGAGGCGGACCTGCCCTATCGGTGTGGTGGAACCGTCGGTCACTCCTGAGAAAGGCTTGGTAGGCTGAAGCTGGACGTAGGGCACTTGAAGGTTGTCGAACGTGTCGACGGACAAGACGTTAAGCCCTGCGCCGCTGTCGATGAGAGTCTTGGTGACTTGTACATTGCTGATGACGGGTGAACAGAGCATGGGGAGAACGCCAGCAGTGGCCACACACTTGAGCTGATCTGCCGAACTGAAGGTGATGGCGCACTTGGACCACCTGAGCAGGCGTGTGGCTTCAAGCTTGGGGAGGACTGCGTTCACCTCGCGTGCAAACTGCTTGAAGACGCGCTGTGAGGCTGGGGCTTGTGCTCCGCCCAGGATACAAGCGATGGCACGCGGCTCCTGGAAGCCCCCAGCCCCCTCGTCCTGATGGCGTTCGTCGTTCCTTCTTTGTGGTGGCGGCAGCGGAGGAAGCCCAGCATTGCCCTGAGGACGATCCTCGCGAGGCTGATCCCTCCAGGCTCCCTCGCGAGGCTGATCCTGCCAGTGGTCCTCACGAGGCCGGTCACGCCACTCCTGGCGCGGGCCACGGTCATCCCAGCGTCCGCCACCACGTCCTCCTCCTCGACCGTAGCCCCGGTCGTTGCGCTCGGGGCGTCGACCGAAGCATCCTTCTCGAATGGCTCTGAGCTCTTGACAGTCGCTGGTGTTGTGGCTATGCAGGTTATGGAAGGCGCAGAACGGTCGGCCACCCTTGGATGACTCGGGCTGATCTCTGCCGCGCTTGGTGTCCGGCTCCGCCGCGAGCACGGCTGCTCCCTTGTGCTTCACGTCCTTGGCCTTGGCCTTCTTCTCCTCCGGGTCCGCAGCCGGGAGCTCAAGGAGGGAGAGGCACCCCTCTTCAGCTCTTGTGCAGTTCGCAGGTTGAACAGCTCCAGAGACGTGCACAGCTCCTCGTGGATGGCGAGCTTCTCCTTCATCTTAACATCGCGGACGCCATCAGAGAACGCGGAGATGATGGCCTCGTCCGTCACCTTGGGGATCTTGAGGCGAACGTTGTTGAAGCGCTGGATGTACTTCTGGAGGGTCTCTCCTGGTTGTTGCTTGACGCGGCATAGGTCACCCGCGGCCGGTGGGCGGTCGTGAGTGCCCTGGAAGTTGGCGACGAAGCGGTCGCGCATCTCGTCCCAGGAGGAGATCGAGCCTGGAGGCAGGTTCAGGAGCCACGAACAAGCGCCGTCTTGGAGCACCATGGGGAACTAGTTCGCCATGACTTTCTCGTCGCCGTTGGCCGCCTCGATGCTCAGCTCGTAGAGCTACAGGAACTCCGTGCGGTCAGGGGTGCCGTCGTAGCGAGGAGGCAGATATGGCTTGAACTTGCCCGGCCAGGCAACGCTACACAGCTCAGGGGTGAAGGTGCGGCAGCCTGCCATGGTCACCAGGACTCTGCGCTGGTGGAGAACTTGTGCTTGATGGGGTCCGTGCACCGCCACCACAGGCGGCACGCGGTCTTGGCGTGGTGGCGCAGGGAGCGCGGGGGCATTTTCACGTGGCCGAGGGACTTCTTGGCAGCTTCCTTCTCCGCGCGCAGGCGCCGGACGCGGTGGGTCGCGCCGCGGAGCCGTGTGCCTTGGCGCCAGGGCGCCGTCTTGGTGCAGAGGTGGTGGAGGGGCTCCGTGAGCCACGCCGCCCGCGGCTGGCGGAGGGCGAGGCAGCGAGAGGGACGGCGCAGGGGAGCCCCCTGCGGCGCTGACAAGCTCGGCGATGCGGTCAAGCCCGTCCTCGTAGAGGTCGTCGATGGGGCGGTAGCGCAGGAGCTCGCGTGCCATGCACAGAGCGTCCTGCGCGTCCACCGGAGCGCGACGAGTGTGGGATGACGAACCGGCCGGGGTCAGCGATGGAGTGGCGGTGCGGCCGTCCCGCCGCACCGAGGGGTGCAGCACGGATGCTTTCTGCTTGTTTCCCGCCGGGCCAGTGGCGGCATTGGTGGTAGGCGACGGAGAACGACGGGGTGGCCCGTCGACGGGAGCCGTTTGGGTGACGCGGGCGGCGAGGGCAGCCCGGCGCTCAGCGCGAGCTCGGCGAGCGTCCGCCATGGAGACGATGAAGCAACGGGGCACGGAGCGACGGAAGGGAAGCTTCGGCGCACCCCTACCTGGCGCGCCAAATGTCGGATCTCGGGTTCTGGCAAAACCCTCAAGGTTCGAACACTGGGGTGCGCACGAAGATCTCCCCCTACCGATCCACGTCCTAGCTTCGCTGAGATTTCAAGGACTAACTCGACGAACTTGCAACACAAGGGACACAAGATTTATACTGGTTCGGGCCACCGTTGTGGTGTAATACCCTACTCCAGTGTGGTGGTGGTGGATTGCCTCTTGGGCTGAGGATGAACAGTACAAGGGGAAGAACAGCCTCCTGAGGCGAGGTGTTCTTGTGCTTGGTGGGTGTGAGGATGAACTGAATGAGTTCAAGACGAGTTGCCTCCTACTGTGGTGGCTAGTCCTATTTATAGAGGCCTTGGTCCTCTCCCCAAATGTTGAGCGGGAAGGGAGCCAACAACGGCCAATTTGAAAGGGGACAGCTAGTACAAGCTATCCTGACAAAAGAAGTCTTCGCCTGCAAAAGGCTCTGGTGGTGACGCTGCCTTGGGCTCCATGGTGACCTCCATCTTGCCGTCCTGCTGGTCTTGGTCTCGTTGCACCAATATGGAAACATTTTCTTGACGTCTCGGTACTCCTCGCCTGCGCTTGCTTCCTTAGGACCAAAGAGGAAACAAGGACACTGTGCGCGCTGGCGCCCGCCTGGCCTCGATCGTCATGGCTCAGGTCACGAAAGCCTCGCGAGGTTTGCCTTGCCTTGATCTCTCCGCCCCTCGCGAGCTAGTCTGGTGAGGCTGCTCTCGAGGAGGTCTTGCGTCGTCCGCCTCGCGAGGCTTGGCCCCTCGCGAGGGTCTTGAATGCTTGGTGGTGAAGATGGGCCGTACGGGCCCGCTCGCAGAGCCACGCCGCGGGCCGCGGGCAGGCAAGTCTGGGGACCCCCATTCCCAGAACGCCGATAGTAAGTAGTATGAACATCACCGCCCACAACTTCTTTGTGTTCTACTTGTGCATATCATCTACGCATAGACCTAGCTCATGATGCCACTAATGGGAAACGTTGCATGGAAAAAAATTATATGCACACGCAAGATCTATCCATGGACCTGGCTCACGAGAAGGGGAGAGTGTGTATACATACCCTCGTAGACCGTAAGCGGAAGCTTTTCACAACATGGTTGATGTAGTCGACCTTTCTTCGCGCTCCAACCGATCTAGTACCGAACGCACAGCACCTCCGCTTTCTGCACACGTTCAGCTCGGTGACGTCCTCCGCCTTCTTGATCCAGCAAGATGGCGAGGTAGTAGATGAGTTCCAACAGCATGATAACGTGGTGACGGTGATGGTGAAGTGATTTCCGCAGGGCTTCACCTAAGCACTACGAAAATATGACCGGGGGTGTAAACAGTGGAGGGGGGCACCGCACATGGCTAGGAAATTGTCTGTTGTGTGCTAGGCGCCCCCTCCCACATATATATAGCTGGGAGGGAGGGAGGAGCATCCAAGGGAGGCGCCCAAGTAGGAGGAATCCTACTTGGAGTCCCTCCCAAGCCGCGCCCCCTCCTGCCTTATATAGGTGCGGGGGGAAGGCAGGGGAAGGTGGCGCCCCCCCCCCCTTCCTTTCTCCAATGAGAGGGAAAGGCAGCACGGGCTATCCCTCCCTCCTTTCTTTCGCTTAGGGCCTGCTTTCCAAAGAAGGGGCGCACTAGGGGCTGGTATCTCCCTCCCTTGGCCCATTAGGCCCATAACACCTACCGGGGGTGTCCGAAACCCCTTCCGGTGACGCGATGGCTATCCGGTGCATCCCAAAACCCTTCCGGTGTTTGAATACCATCGTCCTATATATCAATATTTACCTCTCAACCATTTCGAGACTCCTCGTCATGTTCGTGATCTCATCCGGGACTCCGAACAACATTCGGTCACCAAATCATATAACTTATATAACATTATATCGTCAACGAACGTTAAGCGTGCGGACCCTATGGGTTCAAGAACTATGTAGACATGACCGAGACACCTCTCCGGTCAATAACCAATAGCGGAACCTAGATTCCCATATTGGCTCCTACATATTCTATGAAGATCTTTATCGGTCGAACCGTTATAACAACATACGTAATTCCCTTTGTCTATCGTTATGTTACTTGCCCGAGATTCGATCGTCGGTATCTTCATACCTAGTTCAATCTTGTTACCGGCAAGTCTCTTTACTCATTCTGTAATACATCACCTCATGACTAACTCCTTAGTCATTTGCTTGCAAAGCTTATGATGTGTATTACCGAGAGGGCCCAGAGATACCTCTCCGATACTCAGAGTGACAAATCCTATTCTCGATCTATGCCAACTCAACAAATACCTTTGGAGATACTTGTAGAACATCTTTATGATCACCCAGTTACGTTGTGATGTTTGATAGCACATAAGGCATTCCTCCGGTATCCGGGAGTTGCATAATCTCATAGTCGAAGGAATATGTATTTGACATGAAGAAAGCAATAGCAATAAACTGAATGATCAATATGCTAAGCTAAGGGATGGGTCTTGTCCATCACATAATTCTCCTAATGATGTGATCCCGTTATCAAATGACAACATATGTCTATGATTAGGAAACCTTAACCATCCTTGATCAATGAGCTAGTCTAGTAGAGGCTTACAAGGGACACCGTATTTGTTTATGTATTCACACATGTATTTAAGTTTCCGATCAATACAATTCTACCATGAATAATAAACCTTTATCATGAATAAGGAAATATAAAATAAAAACTTTATTATTGCCTCTAGGGCATATTTCCTTCAATAAGTAGATGATGGGTTGCTAGAGTGACAGAAGCTTAAACCCTAGTTTATGCGTTGCTTCGTAAGGGGCTGATTTGGATCCAAATGTTTCATGCTATGGTTAGATTTATATTAATTCTTCTTTCGTAGTTGCGGATGCTTGCGAGAGGGGTTAATCATAAGTGGGAGGCTTGTCCAAGTAAGGGCAGTACCCACGCACCGGTCCACCCACATATCAAATTATCAAAGCAACAAACGCGAATCATATGAGCATGATGAAAACTAACTTGACAATAATTCCCATGTGTCCTCGGGAGCGCTTTGCTTTATATAAGAGTTCGTCCAGGTTTGTCCTTTGCTACAAAAAGTATTGGGCCACCTTGCTTCACCTTTGGTACACTTGTTACTTGTTACCCGTTACGAATTATCCTATCACAAAACTATCTGTTACCGATAATTTCAGTGCTTGCAGAGAATACCTTGCTGAAAACTGCTTGTCATTTCCTTCTGCTCCTCATTGGGTTTGACACTCTTACTTATTGAAAGGACTATGATAGATCCCCTATACTTGTGGGTCATCAAGACTCTCTTCCGGTTCCATTTCCTGGGAGTGAAGCGCCTTTGTTAAGTGGAATTTGGTAAGGAAACATTTATATAGTGTGCTGAAATTTACTGTCACTTCTTGCTATGGAAAATAATCCTTTGAGGGGTTTGTTTGGGGTATCTTCACCCCAACCGGAAGAGCAAAGAGTTGCCCCTCAACCTACTGAACCTACTGAAAATATTTAATATGAAATTCCTTCGGGTATGATAGAGAAGTTGCTAGCTAATCCTTATGCAGGAGATGGAACATTACATCCTGATACGCATCTAATCTATGTGGATGAAGTTTGTGGATTATTTAAGCTTGCAGGTTTGCCCGAGGATGAACTCAAGAAGAAGGTCTTCCCTTTATCTTTGAAGGAGAATTTATTGACATGGTATAGGCTATGTGATGATATTGGGACTTGGAATTACAACTAATTGAAATTGGAATTTCATCAGAAGTTTTATTCTATGCATCTAGTTCATCGTGATCGGAATTATATTTATAATTTTTTGCCTTGTGAAGGAGAAAGTATCGCTCGAGCTTGGGGGAGTCTTAAGTCAATGTTATATCCATGCCCCAATCATGAGCTCTCAAGAGAAACTATTATTCAGATTTTTTATGCTCAACTTTCTCGTAATGACCAATCCATGCTCGATAGTTCTTGTACTGGTTCTTTTATGAAGAAGACTATTGAATTCAAATGGGATTTATTGGAAATAATTAAACACAACTCCGAATATTGGGAACTCGGCGAAGGTAAGGAGTCAGGTATAAACCTTAAGTTTGATTGTGTTAAATCTTTTATGGATACCGATGCTTTTTTTGAATTTAGCACTAAATACAGACTTGACTCTGAGATAGTAGCTTCCTTTTGTGAATCATTTCCTACTCTTGTTGATCTCCCCAAGGAGAAGTGCTTTAAATATCATCCTCCCATTGAAGTGAAAGTAGTAGAACCTATTAAAGTTGAAGAAGAAACTATTACTTATAATGTTGATCCTGTTGTTCCCACTGCTTATATTGAAAAACCACCTTTCCCTGTTAGGATAAAGGATCATGCTAAAGCTTCAACTGTGGTTCGTAAGAGTTATACTAGAACACCTACACCCCCTGAATAAATTAAAGTTGAATCTAGTATTGCTATGGTTAAAGATCTCTTGGTCGATAATATTGATGGGCATGTTATTTACTTCTGTGATGAAGCTGCTAGAATTGCTAGACCCGATGAAAAAGATAAACATAGACCTGTTGTTGGCATGCCTGTTGTTTCCGTTAAAATAGGAGATCATTATTATCATGGCTTATGTGATGTGGGTGCTAGTGTGAGTGCAATTCCCTTTACTTTATACCAAGAAATTATGAATGATATTGCACCTGCTGAAATAGAAGATATCGATGTTACTATCAAGCTTGCTAATAGAGATACTATATCACCAATTGGGATTGTTAGAGATGTTGAAGTCTTGTGTGGGAAAATAAAAGACCCTACTGATTTTCTTGTTCTTGGTTCCCCAGAAGATGATTTTTGTCCCATTATATTTGGTAGACCTTTCTTTGAACACTGTTAATGCTAAGATAGATTGTGAAAAAGAAATTGTTACTGTAAGTTTTGGGGATGTGTCTCATGAGTTTAATTTCTCTAAATTTCGTAGACAACCCCATGACAAAGAATTGCCTAGTAAAGATGAAATTATTGGCCTTGCTTCTATTGTTGTGCCTCCTACTGATCCTTTAGAACAATATCTGCTAGACCATGAAAATGATATGTTTATGAATGAAAGGAGGAATTAGATGAAATATTCTTTAACCAAATGCCTGTTTTGAAACATAACTTGCCTGTTGAGATTCTTGGGGATCCTCCTCCACCCAAGGGTGATCCCGTGTTTGAGCTTAAACAATTACCTGGTACTCTCAAATATGCCTATCTTGATGAAAAGAAGATATATACTGTTATTATTAGTGCTAACCTTTCAGAGCATGAAGAAAAGAGATTATTGAAAACTCTGAGGAAGCACCGTGCCGCTATTGGATATACTCTTGATGATCTTAAGGGCACTAGTCCCACTCTATGTCAGCACAAAATTAATATGGTGCCTGATGCTAAACCAGTTGTTGATCACCACCGGTGGTTAAATCCCAAGATGAAGGAAGTGGTAAGAAATGAAATACTAAAGCTTCTGGAGGCAGGTATAATTTATCCTATTCCTGATAGTAGATGGGTAAGTCCTGTTCATTGTGTCCCTAAGAAGGGAGGTATTACTGTGGTTCCTAATGATAAAACTGAATTGATTCCACAAAGAATTGTTACAGGTTATAGAATGGTAATTGATTTTTGCAAATTAAACAAAGCCAAAAGGAAAGAACATTACCCTCTACCTTTTATTGATCAAATGCTAGAAAGATTGTCCAAACATACATACTTCTGCTTTCCAGATGGTTATTTTGGTTTTTCTCAAATACCTGTGTCAAAAGAGGATCAAGAAAAGACTAGTTTTACTTGCCCTTTCGGTACTTTTAGTTATAGATGTATGCCTTTTGGTTTATGAAATGCACCTGCTACCTTTCAAATATGTATGACTGCTATATTCTTTGACTTTTGTGAAAAGATTGTTGAGGTTTTTATGGATGAATTCTCTGTTTACGGAACTTCTTTTGATGATTGCTTAAGCAACCTTGATCGAGTTTTGCAAAGATGTGAAGAAACTAATCTTAAAGGTATCACTTTACTAAAGAGGTATCGTATTGGGACATAAAAATCTCTGAAAGAGGTATTGAAGTTGATAAAGCTAAAGTAGATGCTATTGAAAAGATGTCGTGTCCTAAAGATATCAAAGATATAAGAAGTTTCCTTGGTCATAATGGTTTCTATAGGAGGTTTATTAAAGACTTCTCTAAAATTTTAGGCCTCTCACTAATCTCTTGCAAAAAGATGTTCCATTTGTTTTTTATGATGATTGTGTAGAAGCATTTGAAATACTTAAGAAAGGCTTGATTTCTGCACCTATTGTTCAACCACCTGATTGGAACCTACCCTTTGAAATTATGTGTGATGCTAGTGATTATGCTGTTGGTGCTGTTCTAGGACAAAGAGTTGATAAGAAATTGAATGTTATTCATTATGCTAGTAAAACTCTAGACGGTGCCCAGAGAAATTATGCTACTACTGAAAAAGAACTTTTAGCAGTTGTTTTTACTTGTGATAAGTTTAGGCCCTATATTGTTGATTCTAAAGTAACTGTTCACACCAATCATGCTGTTATTAAATACCTTATGGAAAAGAAAGATGCTAAACCTACACTTATTAGATGGGTTCTCTTGCTGCAAGAAATTGATTTGCATATTATTGATAGAAAGGGTGTTGAGAACCATGTAGAAGATAACTTGTCTAGGTTAGAGAATGTTCTTGATGAACGACTACCTATTGATGATAGCTTTCCTGATGAGTCATTAGCTATCATAAATGCTTCTCGTAATGCTCCATGGTATGCTGATTATGCTAATTACATTGTTGCTAAATTTATATCACCTAGCTTCACATACCAACAAAAGAAAAGGGTTTTCTATGATTTAAGACATTACTTTTGGGATGACCCACACCTTTATAAAGAAGAAGTAGATGGTGTTATTAGACGTTGTGTACCTGAGCATGAACAGGAACAGATCCTGCGTAAGTGTCACTCCGCGGCCTACGGAGGACACCATGCTGGAGATAGAACTACACACAAGGTATAACAATCTGGTTTTTATTGGCCTACTCTCTTCAAGGATGCTCGTAAGTATGTCTTGTCTTGTGATGAATGTCAAAGAATTGGTAATATTAGTAGACGTCAGGAAATGCCTATGAATTATTCACTTGTTATTGAACCATTTGATGTTTGGGGCTTTGATTTTATGGGACCTTTTCCTTCCTCCAATGGGTATACACATATTTTGGTTATTGTTGATTATGTTACTAAGTGGGTAGAAGCTATTCAACTAGTAGTGTTGATGACAACACTTCTATTAAAATGCTTCAAGAAGTTATTTTCCTGAGGTTTGGAGTCCCTAGATATTTAATGACTGATGGTGGTTCACACTTTATTCATGGTGCTTTCCGTAAATGAATTGCTAAATATGATGTCAACCATATAATTGCATCTCCATATCATCCTCAGTCTAGTGGTCAAGTAGAATTGAGCAATAGAGAAATTAAATTGATCTTGCAAAAGACTGTTAATAGATCAAGAAAGAATTGGTCTAAGAAACTCGATGATGCATTATGGGCTTATAGAACCACTTATAAAAACCCTATGGGTATGTCTCCATATAAAATGGTTTAAGGAAAAGCATGTCACTTACCTCTTGAACTATAACATAAAGCTTATTGGGCAATTAAAGAGCTCAACTATGATTCAAACTTGCCGGTGACAAGAGGTTATTTGACATTAACTCACTTGATGAATGGAGAACCCAAGCCTATGAGAATGCCAAGTTGTTTAAAGAAAAAGTTAAGATGGCATGACAAAAGGATACAAAAGCGTGAATTTAATGTAGGTGACCATGTCTTGCTATACAACTCTCGTTTAAGATTTTTGCAGGAAAGCTTCTCTCTAAATGGGAAGGGCCTTACATTGTCAAGGAAGTTTATCGTTCCGGTGCCATCAAGATTAACAACGCCGAAGGTGGTAAATGAGCAAAGAATCAAATATTACATCTCAGGTACTCCCATAAATGTTGAAACCAATATTATTAATACCATAACACCGGAGGAGTACATAAGGGAGACCTACTAGAACGTTTCAGACTCCAAAAAGGAATAGATATGTGGTACGGTAAGTAAAGCGACTCCAAAACTTTCCAATTGCAATTTTACTCTGTTTTGGAATATTTAAAAAATTAGGAAAATTAAAAGTAGTACGAAAAGTGCACAAGGAGGCGACAAGCCTGGGGGCGCGCCCTACCCCCCTGGGCACGCCCCTGTGGCTTGTGGCCACTTCGTGTGCCTCCTGGACTCCGTTTTCTAGTGGAATACTTATTTCGGTCTGTAAAAATTCATTATATAATATCCCGAAGGTTTTGACCTTCGTACTGATATGTCTCCAACGTATCTATAATTCTTAATTGTTCCATGCTATTATATTATCTGTTTTGGATGTTTAATGGGCTTTAATATGCTCTTTTATATTATTTTTGGGACTAACCTATTAACCGGAGGCCCAGTGCCAGTTTCTGGTTTTTTTGCTTGTTTTAGAGTTCCGCAGAAAAGGAATACCAAACAAAGTCCAAATGGAATGAAACCTTCGCGATGATCTTTCTTGGACCAAAAGCAAACCAGGAGACTTAGAGTTGAAGTCTGGAACGCCACGAGGTGGCCACGAGGCAGGAGGGCACGCCCAGGGGAGTAGGCGCGCTCCCCACCCTCGTGGGGCCCTCGTAGCTCCACCGACGTACTTCTTTCGCCTATATATACTCTTATACCCTAAAAACATCAGGGGGAGCCACGAAACCACTTTTCCAGCGCCGCAACCTTCTGTACCCGTGAGATCCCATCTTGGGGCCTTTTCCGGCGATCTGCCGGAGGGGGAATCGATCACGGAGGGCTTCTACGTCAACACCATAGCCTCTCCGATGAAGCGTGAGTAGTTTACCACAGACCTTCGGGTCCATAGTTATTAGCTAGATGGCTTCTTATCTCTCTTTGATTCTCAATACAAAGTTCTCCTCGATGTTCTTAGAGATCTATTCGATGTAATACTTTTTTGCGGTGTGTTTGCCGAGATCTGATGAATTGTGGATTTATGAACAAGATTATCTATGAATATTATTTGGTTCTTCTCTGAATTCTTATATGCATGATTTGATATCTTTGCAAGTCTCTTCGAATTATCGGTTTAGTTTGGCCTACTAGATTGATCTTTCTTGCAATGGGAGAAGTGCTTAGCTTTGGGTTCAATCTTGCGGTGTCCTTTCCCAGTGATAGTAGGGGCAGCAAGGCACGTATTGTATTGTTGCCATCGAGGATTAAAAGATGGGGTTTATATCATATTTGTTGAGTTTATCCCTCTACATCATGTCATCTTGCTTAATGCGTTACTCTGTTCTTATGAACTTAATACTCTAGATGCATGCTGGATAGCGGTCGATGTGTGGAGTAATAGTAGTAGATGCAGAATCGTTTCGATCTACTTGACATGGACGTGATGCCTATATTCATGATCATTGCCTAGATATTCTCATAACTATGTGCTTTTCTATCAATTGCTCGGCAATAATTTGTTCACCCACCGTAATACATGCTATCTTGAGAGAAGCCACTAGTGAAACCTATGGCCCCCGGGTCTATTTTACATCATATTAGTTTCCCGTTAACTTGCCAATTTCTCTTGCCGTTCTTTTTATTTTGCAATCTTTACTTTCCAATCTATACAACAAAAATACCAAAAATATTTACTTTACTATCTTTATTAGATCACACTTTTGCGAGTGACCGTGAAGGGATTGACAACCCCTTTATCGCGTTGGTTGCAAGGTTCTTGATTGTTTGTGCAGGTACTAGGTGACTTGTGCGTTGTCTCCTACTGGATTGATACCTTGGTTCTCAAAAACTGAGGGAAATGCTTACCCTACTTTGTTGCATCACCCTTTCCTCTTCAAGGGAAAGCCAACGCACGCTCAAGAGGTAGCAACAAGGATTTCTGGCGCCATTGCCGGGGAGATCTACGCCCAAGTCAAGACATACCAAGTACCCATCATAAACTCTTCTCCCTTGCATTACATTATTTTCCATTCGCCTCTCGTTTTCGTCTCCCCCACTTCTAAAACGATTTTCGAAAACCTTTGCCTTTTCTTCGCCTCTCTTCCGCTCGCCTCTCTTTGCTTGCTTCTTGTGTGCTTGTGTGTTGGATTGATTGTTTGTCATGATGGCTCAAGATAATACTAAATTGTGTGACTTTTCCAATACCAACAACAATTATTTTACTAGCACTCCGATTGTTCCTACTACCGATGCTGAATCTTGTGAAATTAACACTGCTTTGTTGAATCTTGTGATGAAAGATCAATTTTCTGGCCTTCCTAGTAAAGATGCCGCTACCCATCTAAACAACTTTGTTGATTTGTGCGATATGCAAAAGAAGAAAGATGTGGATAACGATATTGTTAAATTGAAGCTATTTCCATTTTTGCTTAGAGATCGTGCTAAAACTTGGTTCTCATCTTTGCCTAAAAATAGTATTGATTCATGGAATAAGTGCAAAGATGATTTTATCTCTAAGTATTTTCCTCCCGCTAAGATGATCTCTCCTAGGAACGATAATATGAATTTTAAGCAACTTGATCATGAACATGTTGCACAAGCTTGGGAGAGGATGAAATTAATGATACGTAATTGCCCTACACATGGTTTGAATTTGTGGATGATTATACAAAAAAATTATGCCGGATTGAATTTTTCTTCTTGAAATCTTTTAGATTCGGCCGCGGGAGGCACTTTTATGGAAATCACTTTAGGAGAAGCTACTAAACTCCTAGACAATATTATTGTTAATTATTCTCAATGGCACACCGAAAGATCCACTAGTAAAAATGTTCATGCAATTGAAGAGATTAATGTTTTGAGTGGAAAGATGCATGAACTTATGAAATTGTTTGCTAATAAAAGTGTTTCGTCTGATCCTAATGATATGCCTTTGTCCACTTTGATTGAGAATAATAATGAATCTATGGATGTGAATTTTTTTGGTAGGAACAATTTTGGTAACAACGCGTATAGAGGAAACTTTAATTCTAGGCCGTTTCCTAGTAATTCCTCTAATAAATATGGTAATTCCTACAACAACTCTTATGGAAATTTTAATAAGATGCCCTCTGATTTTGAGATTAGTGTTAAAGAATTTATGAGTTCACAAAAGAATTTCAATGCTTTGGTTGAAGAAAAATTGCTTAAGATTGATGAGTTGGCTAGGAACGTGGATAGAATTTCCCTTGATGTTGATTCTTTGAAACTTAGATCTATTCCACCTAAGCATGACATCAATGAGTCTCACAAAGCCATGGGAATTGCCATTGATTAGTGCAAAGAAAGAACCGCTAGGATGCCTGCTAAAAAGGATTGCTTTGTGAAAGCGTGTTCTTCTAGTTTTATAATAATGATGATGTAGATCTAAAAGTGATTGATGTGACTCCTATTAAATCTTTGTTTTCCAATATGAATCTTGATAAAGATGGGACTGGAGATGAGTCAACTTTAGTTAAAAGGCGCCCCAATGATTCGGAGTTTTTAGATCTTGATGCAAAAATTAATAAAGGTTGGATTGAAGAGGTCAAAACTTTACATAGCAGTGAACCCACTATTTTTGGATTTCAAGGAATTTAATTATGATAATTGATCTTTGATAGATTGTATTTCCTTGTTGCAATCCGTGTTAAATTCTCCTCATGCTTATAATCAAAATAAAGCTTTTACTAAACATATCGTTGATGCTTTAATGCAATCCTATGAAGAAAAGCTTGAACTAGAAGTTTCTATCCTAGAAAACTTTATGATGAGTGGGAACCTACTATTAAAGATCATGAATGCTATTCTTTATGTGATTTGGGTGCTAGTGTTTCCACGATTCCAAAAACTTTGTGTGATGTGCTAGGTTTCCGTGAATTTGATGATTGTTCTTTAAATTTGCATCTTGCGGATTCCACCATTAAGAAACCTATGGGAAGGATTAATGATGTTCTTATTGTTGCAAATAGGAATTACGTGCCCGTAGATTTCATTGTTCTTGATATAGATTGCAATCCTACATGTCCTATTATTCTTGGTAGACATTTCCTTAGAACGATTGGTGCAATTATTGACATGAAAGAAGGAAATATTAGATTCCAATTTCCGTTAAGGAAAGGTATGGAACACTTTCTAGGAATAAAATTAAATTTCAGTATGAATCTATTATGAGAGCCACTTATGGATTGCATACCAAAGATGACAATACCTAGATCTATTCTTGTTTTTATGCCTAGCAAGGGGCGTTAAACGATAGCGCTTGTTGGGAGGCAACCCATTTTATTTTTGTTCTTTGCTTTTTGTTCCTGTTTAGTAATAAATAATTCATCTAGCCTATGTTTAGATGTGTTTTTATGTTTTAATTAAGTGTTTGTGCCAACTAGAACCAATAGGATCTTCTTGGTTGATAGTTGTTTGATCTTGCTGAAAAAGACAGAAACTTTGCGCTCACGAAAATAATTGTTAAAAATCACCAGAACGTGATAAAATACTGAATATTTTTCAAGAAGATTAATATACAAATTATCCAGGTTGTCCTAGTTTTTCAGAATTTTTGGAGTTCCAGAAGTATTCGAACAAATCAGATTGCTACAGACTGTTCTGTTTTGACAGATTCTGTTTTTCGTGTGTTGTTTGCTTATTTTGATGAATCTATGAGTAGTATCGGGGGGGATGAACCATAGAGAAGTTGGAATACAGTAGGTTTAACACCAATATAAATAAAGAATGAGTTCATTACAGTACCTTAAAGTGGTGATTTATTTTCTTATACTAACGGAGCTCATGAGATTTTCTGTTGAAGTTTTGTGTTGTGAAGTTTTCAAGTTTTGGGTGAAGATTTGATGGATTTTGGAATAAGGAGTGGCAAGAGCCTAAGCTTGGGGATTCCCAAGGCACCCAAGGTAAAATTCAAGGACAACCAAAAGCCTAAGCTTGGGGATGCCCCGGAAGGCATCCCCTCTTTCGTTTTCGTCTATCGGTAACTTTACTTGAGGCTATATTTTTATTCACCGCATGATATGTGTTTTGCTTGGAGCGTCTTGTATGATTTGAGTATTTGCTTTTTAGTTTACCACAATCATCCTTTCTGTACACACCTTTTGGAGAGACTCGCATGAATCGGAATTTATTAGAATACTCTATGTGCTTCACTTATATCTTTTGAGTTAGATAATTTTGCACTAGTGCTTCACTTACATCTTTTTAGAGCACGGTGGTGGTTTTATTTTATAGAAATTATTGATCTCTCATGCTTCACTTATATTATTTTGAGAGTCCTTTAGAACATCATGGTAATTTGCTTTGGCTATAAAACTAGTCCTAATATGATAGGCATCCAAGATGGGTATAATAAAAACTTTCATAATAAGTGCATTGAATACTATGAGAAGTTTGATTCTTTATGATTGTTTTGAGATATGAAGATGGTGATATTAGAGTCATGCTAGTTGAGTAGTTGTGAATTTGAGAGATACTTGTGTTAAAGTTTGTGATTACCATCGCATGCATGTATGGTGAACCGTTATGTGATGAAGTCGGAGCATCATTTATTTATTGATTGTCTTCCTTATGAGTGGCGGTCGGGGACGAGCGATGGTATTTTCCTACCAATCTATCCCCCTAGGAGCATGCGCGTAGTACTTTGTTTCGATAACTAATAGATTTTTGCAATAAGTATGCGAGTTCTTTATGACTAATGTTGAGTCCATGGATTATACACACTCTCACCCTTCCACCATTGCTAGCCTCTCTAATGCCGCGCAACTTTCGCCGGTATCATACACCCACCATATACCTTCCTCAAAAAAGCCACCATACCTACCTATTATGGCATTTCCATAGCCATTCCGAGATATATTGCCATGCAACTTTCCACCGTTCCGTTTATTATGACACGCTTCATCATTGTCATATTGCTTTGCATGATCATGTAGTTGACATCGTATTTGTGGCAAAGCCACCATTCATAATTTTTCATACATGTCACTCTTGATTCATTGCACATCCCGGTACACCACCGGAGGCATTCACATATAGTCATATTTTGTTCTAAGTATTGAGTTGTAATTCTTGAGTTGTAAGTAAATAAAAGTGTGATGATCTTCATTATTAGAGCATTGTCCCAGTGAGGAAAGGATGATGGAGACTATGATTCCCCCACAAGTCGGGATGAGACTCCAGGCGAAAAAAAAGAGGCCATAAAAAAAGAGAGAAAGGCCCAAATAAAAAATGAGAGAAAAAGAGAAAAGGGACAATGCTACTATCCTTTTTCCACACTTGTGCTTCAAAGTAGCACCATGATCTTCATGATAGAGAGTCTCCTATGTTGTCACTTTCGTATACTAGTGGGAAATTTTTCATTATAGAACTTGGCTTGTATATTCCAATGATGGGCTTCCTCAAAATGCCCTAGATCTTCGTGAGCAAGCGAGTTGGATGCACACCCACTTAATTTCTTTTGTTGAGCTTTCATACACTTATAGCTCTAGTGCATCCGTTGCATGACAATCCCTACTCACTCACATTGATATCTATTGATGGGCATCTCCATAGCCCGTTGATACGCATAGTTGATGTGAGACTATCTTCTCCTTTTTGTCTTCTCCACAACCACCATTCTTCCACCTATAGTGCTATGTCCATGGCTCATGCTCATGTATTGCGTGAAGATTGAAAAAGTTTGAGAACATCAAAAGTATGAAACAATTGCTTGGCTTGTCATCGGGGTTGTGCATGATTTAAATATTTTGTGCGATGAAGATAGAGCATAGCCAGACTATATGATTTTGTAGGGATAACTTTCTTTGGCCATGTTATTTCGAGAAGACATGATTGCTTTATTAGTATGCTTGAAGTATTATTATTTTTATGTCAATATTAAACTTTTTTTTGAATCTTATGGATCTGAACATTCATTCCACAATAAAGATAATTACATTGATAATTATGATAGGTAGCATTCCACATCAAAAATTCTGTTTTTATCAATTACCTACTCGAGGACGAGCAGGAATTAAGCTTGGGGATGCTTGATACGTCTCCAACTTATCTATAATTTTGAATTGTTCCATGCTATTATATTATCTGTTTTGGATGTGTAACATCCCAAATTTCCCATTTGGAATGTTTTACAATTGTAGCTAAGCATCTATGCATATTGCTTGAATTGAGTGACATTTGAATTATTTCAGAGGCTTTTGAGTTTGTTGGAATTTGGATTCAAATTGGCAGTTGAATTTATTTCAAACAATGCTTGACAAATACTTGAGCAAAAGTATGAGAGGAGTAAACATGACACTCCAAAAATGTCAGAAGAAAAATATTGCCAAAAAGTTTGAATTTAAATTTGAAATTTTATTTGGGATTTCC
Organism: Triticum aestivum; assembly: GCF_018294505.1. NCBI lineage: Eukaryota > Viridiplantae > Streptophyta > Magnoliopsida > Poales > Poaceae > Triticum > Triticum aestivum. Next base: position 135,480,725 of record NC_057808.1, read on the forward strand.
AGAAAATTGTTTTTTTTTAGTTTGAGTTTTACCTCTGAAAAATGTCCACGTTGTAGGATTAATTCCCCTGAGAATTTTGATATATATATATATGTCCTATATAAAATAATATATTTTTTTCTATATTTTTTTCTTTCTCTCTAATTCAAAAAAAAAAGAAGAAAAAGCCCCAGGCGCCAGCCAGGCCAACCGGCCCAGCCAGCGCCGAGCGCAGCCCACCAGCGGGCCAGGCGCAGGCCACCGACGCCCGAGCCGGCCTGCCCCAGCGCCCGATGCCCGAAC
>NC_057808.1:135481138-135481631 GCF_018294505.1 Triticum aestivum
AAAAAAAAGAGAAGAACAAGCCCCAGGCGCCAGCCAGGCCAACCGGCCCAGCCAGCGCCGAGCGCAGCCCACCAGCGGGCCAGGCGCAGGCCACCGACGCCCGAGCCGGCCTGCCCCAGCGCCCGATGCCCGAACCCCCTCGCCCTCGCTCGCCCGTTCGCTCCCCTCTCCCTCCCCCTCACTGACCCGCGGGGCCCGCCCTCTCTCTTTCCCCTCGCCCACGCTATGCCGCGCCAGAGCGCGTTCGCCGCCGCCGCCGCCTCCGAGTTCCACGGGATCGCGCTCCGAAGCCGCCCCCTCCTCCAAGTTGATGTCCTATAAATACCTTTGCCTCTCCTCTCTCGATCCCCCTAAAACCCTAAGCTCAACCACGCCCGTAGCTCGCGCCCTCTCCGTTCGCATCTCGCCGCCGCCACCTCGGTTCACCGCCACTTTCGCCGCCGGTGAGCACCCCCTGCCCTTCCCTACTACTCCACCGGAACCGCCGCTTCCA
>NC_057808.1:135481641-135499092 GCF_018294505.1 Triticum aestivum
CGCCAGAGCGCGTTCGCCGCCGCCGCCGCCTCCGAGTTCCACGGGATCGCGCTCCGAAGCCGCCCCCTCCTCCAAGTTGATGTCCTATAAATACCTTTGCCTCTCCTCTCTCGATCCCCCTAAAACCCTAAGCTCAACCCCGCCCATAGCTCGCGCCCTCTCCGTTCGCATCTCGCCGCCGCCACCTCGGTTAACCGCCACTTTCGCCGCCGGTGAGCACCCCCTGCCCTTCCCTACTACTCCACCGGAACCGCCGCTTCCACGTGCACCCCCTGACACCATCTACCTGCCCAGGAGCCCCCGAAGCCGTCGCCCCTGACCTCGTTCGCCGCCCGCCGGAGCTGCAGAGCACCGGGCTCTGCACCGCCTTGTCCCCGCCGCTCCAGTCGCCCCCGAGCTCCACCGAGACCACCCTCGACCTTGCCACGCTCCGCCGCATCTCCCCGACGTCGCCGCCGCCGCCCAGGACCACCGGAGCAGCCGCGCCGTCCACGCCCGAGCCGCCGTTGTCCGTCGCCGTCGTCGCCACACTGTAAGTCGCCGGAGCCGCCCTCCACCGTTCGATCTGCAATCTACGGAGTAGATTAGAAGTAGTGAAGGGTTAGGTTTATTTGTTTAGATCGGTTTTAGTTTCGGTTTAGACCGGTTTATTTTATGTTGTGGTTTAGTTGGACCGGCTGACTGGTTTATTTCTGTTAGCCCGTGGACGCTTTGGATTATTAAACGCTTAGGCGCTGTTTAGTTTTAGAACGCTCACTGTTTCGGCCCGTTAGCGCGTTAGTTTTATTTTTGTTTCTGTTTTAAAACAGAATAGTTCCAATCTTGAAAAATCTATATCTTTTAGGTTATTTATTATTTTTAGTTGATTCTTTTTTTGTTAGTTTGCAAATTTGTTGTAGTTTCTGTAGAAAATAGGTTAAGCCATGTTTAAATTATTAGAAATAGTTTTATATTAGATTTAGACAGATTAGTTTTTCTGCCATAAATTGAGTTAGGATTATTTTTTTTTAGTGATTTTTTTTCTACTGCTTAGTTTTGACCATGCCTAGCAGTAGGAACTTGTTTTGGTATTTTAGATTTAATAAACAATTAGTTTTATGTCGAAATCAAGTTTTTCTTGTTTATTTAGCTAGCTACTGTTTTCCTACTGTTCTAGTTAGTAAATAATTTTATTTTTGTTATGTTATAGTTTATTTTAGATTAGTTTCTGTAGCTACAGAGGATGAACTTTTATTTACAGTAGAATAAAGTTTTTTATTTTATTTTCTTTGCTAGGATTGTTTTAGGCATAATAGGAGTTCTATAACAGCTTTTGATGTGATTCTTTTTGCTCCTAGTTTGTATGATGTTTTTCCTTCTGTTAGTTAGCAAAACCAATGCTTAGGTTCTGTTAAGAAAAATTTTAGTTGTGTAAAACTATTTCTTAGTTGTTGCTTGATATGATGAAAACCTTGATTTGCTTTCTCCGAGTTTTTCTTTGGTTTTGGTTTGAGTACATGGGTGTTTTAGTTCAACTTGCTGTTATGTTATATTGTGCTATACTTATTTGTGCTATTGTTTGACTCGGTAGAATATCCGGAGTGCGAAGCCTGCTATTACGAGTCGCTAGCTTTCGAAGACCGTCAGCCAGGCAAGTCATTTGATCATGTTTTTACAATACCTATGATTTTATTGCATTAGAGTTATACCTCCCCACCATGCATGCGGTAGGAGAATTTTGTTAAGTTATGTTCTTGAGTAGTATCATGAGGTAGGATGAACCCTTCTCCCTTGTTACCGATGCCCGGGACGATGTAATTGATTGCTATGCTTTAGTAGACGGGGTTGGTTGAGTGATTCATAAGGGAGATGCGAGAGTCAAGATGATGACAACCCCATGACGTCAAGCTCAAGATGGACTTCAAAATTCACTACTGGGTGGAGGACGGTTGACGGGCACCCTGGAGAAACCAGCGGATGGCCGGGATGCATGGAGAAGCGCCATGACATCTTGCGGAAAGCTTCACCCAGCCACGAAGAGACGGATGGATACCCCATTGACCAGAAGCTTACCTGTGCAGCCGCAAGCCATTATGGGCTCTGGCTTGGTCGACCCTAGGCGTGACTCTGGCCAGACAGTGCTACGAGATGTAGAAGAACGGTAGGATTGGATGGGCACCGGCAGTGGCCCAGAGGAACTCTTCGAAAGACCCTGTTTCGTTCGTCCCGTCTTCAAACACCAGGCAGTGCGAAGACTTAAAGGAGGGAACGATTCTTGCGGGTAAAGTGCACAGACCTCTGCAGAGTAACAACCTAATCGATTAGCCGTGTCCCCGGTTACGGACAAATGAGCCTCTGGAATTGGAGTATTTCGGATATCTCAACACTGAACTTAATAAATTAATTGAGGGGGTTATTTAATAATTGGGAACGAGACATTGGTTGGCGGAACCATCTCAATAACTACCAACAATTTAGTAGTAATTGCAAACAAGTCCTTGTTGTAGGGAAAAAACCGGCTTTTTCGCAAAACAATGAAACTTAGAGCCCCACAGCCAAATTGCATATAGTATTAGTAGTTTTATTGTTGTTCTCTCTTCATGACTTGCCGGCATATTCAAAATGCTGACCTACACGGCTGCAACGTCTTATGTTGCAGAGGAGTTTTCCGACCAGGAGTGAGGCTACGATCCACGCTTGGCGATTGCCCTTTGGAGTCGGATGGACTCGCTATTCGTCTACGCTTCCGCAGCTTTATTTAGTTTATTTCTCATGAGTTGGCCTTCGGCCGAATTTATTATGATGTAATAAAGACTCGATATGAGAATCGTGTAATAAATTCAGGTGTGATTGAACTTTGAATCTTTGCATCAATGTACTGTGTGTGCCAGCATGATCTTGGGATGGTACAGCTACACAGAGACTTGACCGATTTCAGGTCGGGTCGTTACAGAGATGGTATCAGAGCCAGGTTGACCGTAGGACGTAACCCCTAGGATCGGAAAGCCATAGGAAGAGACTATTTTATTTTATGTCCTTATCATTCCGTAATTCTCCCCTGTTCATTTCTGACTTCTCTCCGATTTTCAACATTCTAGATGGCCGCCGAGTTCACCCCAGTTCTGCTACCGGAGTTTTGCCAGCCAGATGAGACGATGCTTCTCGGCAAGAAGCTGGTTCAGATCGTGAAAAAGCTGAAGATTGCCCTGCCCTCAATCACCGGGAAGCCTATCAATGCACTTCCGACGGATACCCGCTACAGGATTATGGTGCACATTCCAGGGAGGACCTTCGGAGGACATTCAGAGCCCATTGACTTTGAGTTTACCGATTTCACTTGGATCCTCGGAAGAGACATGGCGATTTATCGTGCACTTGGACATCTCTGAGAAGAGTACAGGGCCGAGCTCGACCCATCAGACCTCGCCATGATTTCTCGCAGAGCTAGGAATGGAGATATCATCCGTACCGTAGAGGACGACTCCATTCTTTCATATGTCCAAGACTTGGAGAGTCTCATCAGGAACCGGGAAATCCAGACGCGCCGAAACTCGAAGGTACACAGGAGGTTGTTGTTCCGTGAACTGGAACTGGAGGAGAAAGCACGCGCGGACTTCCTTGAACATGAAGAAGAAGTCAAGGATTTTTTGGAGAGAATCGAGGTCCGGGATAAATATATTGCCACACTGGAGGAGAAGATAGACCTGGGAGAAGACCTTTTTCCGAGTGGAGATGATGGACCTCTCGTAAGCAATGATCAGGATTATGAAGAGAGCTCCACCGAAGGAAGCCGCAAGAGGAGACGCCGCACCAGAGGACGCCGCACCGGAGGACGCAAGAATAATTGATGAAGAGATTTAGTCGACCGCCATGTTATTTTATTTTTTTCGTCGATCAGTTAGGCCATTATTTTGATTAGTCGTGAGATTTTTGTAATCCCAGATTGAACCTTGTTTGAGATGAATGAATAAATGATTGGTGTGTTTATGATTGTGCATTCATATGGGTAGTGCTATTTTCTCATTAGACCCTTGTCCTATTCTAATTTCTCATCCACTCTAAAACACCAGATGCCTCCGAGACGTGACCCGGTTTCAACTTTCCGCCGGAGCTCACCCAGCTGATCCAGCAGCAGAATGCCCTGATGCAGATGCTCATCTAGAACCAGAATAACAACAACAACAATCCACCGCCACCACCCCTTGTTGACAACTTGACACGCTTCCTAAGGCTGAATCCAGAACCAGAGAACACTGGGCAGGTAGATGGTGTCGGGGGGTGCGCGTGGAAGCGGCGGTTCCGGTGGAGTAGTAGGGAAAGGCAGGGGGTGCTCACCGGCGGCGAAAGTGGCGGTGAACCGAGGTGGCGGCGGCGAGATGCGAACGGAGAGGGCGCGAGCTACGGGCGGGGTTGAGCTTAGGGTTTTAGGGGGATCGAGAGAGGAGAGGCAAAGGTATTTATAGGACATCAACTTGGAGGAGGGGGCGGCTTCGGAGCGCGATCCCGTGGAACTCGGAGGCGGCGGCGGCGGCGAACGCGCTCTGGCGCGGCATAGCGTGGGCGAGGGGAAAGAGAGAGGGCGGGCCCCGCGGGTCAGTGAGGGGGAGGGAGAGGGGAGCGAACGGGCGAGCGAGGGCGAGGGGGTTCGGGCATCGGGCGCTGGGGCAGGCCGGCTCGGGCGTCGGTGGCCTGTGCCTGGCCCGCTGGTGGGCTGCGCTCGGCGCTGGCTGGGCCGGTTGGCCTGGCTGGCCCCTGGGGCTTTTTCTTCTTTTTTTTTGAATTAGAGAGAAAGAAAAAAATATAGAAAAATATATATTATTTTATATAGGACATATATATATCAAAATTCTCAGGGGAATTAATCCTACAACGTGGACATTTTTCAGAGGTAAAACTCAAACTTAAAAAAAACAATTTTCTGGAAATCCCAAATAAAATTTCAAATTTAAATTCAAACTTTTTGGCAATATTTTTCTTCTGACATTTTTGGAGTGTCATGTTTACTCCTCTCATACTTTTGCTCAAGTATTTGTCAGGCATTGTTTGAAATAAATTCAACTGCCAATTTGAATCCAAATTCCAACAAACTCAAAAGCCTCTGAAATAATTCAAATGTCACTCAATTCAAGCAATATGCATAGATGCTTAGCTACAATTGTAAAACATTCCAAATGGGAAATTTGGGATGTTACAGGATGTTTAATGGGCTTTAATATGCTCTTTTATATTATTTTTGGGACTAACCTATTAACCGGAGGCCCAGTGCTAGTTTCTGTTTTTTTACCTGTTATAGAGTTTCGCAGAAAAGGAATACCAAACGGAGTCCAAACGGAATGAAACCTTCGCGATGACCTTTCTTGGACCGAAAGCAAACCAGAAGACTGGGAGTTATAGTCTGGAACGCCACGAAGTGGCCACGAGGCAGGAGGGCGCGCCCAGGGGGGTAGGCGCGCCCCCCACCCTCGTGGGCCCCTCTTAGCTCCACCGACGTACTTCTTTCGCCTATATATACTATTATACCCTAAAAACATCAGGGGGATCCATGAAACCACTTTTCCACCGCCGCAACCTTTTGTACCCGTGAGATCCCATCTTGGGGCCTATTCCAGCGATCTGCCGGAGGGGGAATCGATCACGAAGGGCTTCTACGTCAACAACATAGCCTCTCCGATGAAGCGTGAGTAGTTTACCACAGACCTTCGGGTTCATAGTTATTAGCTAGATGGCTTCCTCTCTCTCTTTGATTCTCAATACAAAGTTCTACTCGATGTTCTTGGAGATCTATTCGATGTAATACTTTTTTGCGGTGTGTTTGCCGAGATCCGATGAATTGTGGATTTATGAACAAGATTATCTATGAATATTATTGGGTTCTTCTCTGAATTCTTATATGCATGATTTGATATCTTTGCAAGTCTCTTCGAATTATCGGTTTAGTTTGGCCTACTAGATTGATCTTTCTTGCAATGGGAGAAGTGCTTAGCTTTGGGTTCAATCTTCTGATGTCCTTTCGCAGTGATAGTAGGGGCAGTAAGGCACGTATTGTGTTGTTGCCATCGAGGACAAAAAGATGGGGTTTATATCATATTGCTTGAGTTTATCCCTCTACATCATGTCATCTTGCTTAATGCGTTACTCTGTTCTTATGAACTTAATACTCTAGATGCATGCTGGATAGCGGTCGATGTGTGGAATAATAGTAGTAGATGCAGAATCGTTTCGATCTACTTGAAACGGACGTGATGGCTATATTCATGATCATTGCCTAGATATTCTCATAACTATGCGCTTTTCTATCAATTGCACGGCAGTAGTTTGTTCACCCACCGTAATACATGCTATCTTGAGAGAAGCCACTAGTGAAACCTATGGCCCCCCGGTCTATTTTGCATCATATTAGTTTCCCGTTAACTTGCCAATTTCTGTCGCCATTCTTTTTATTTTGCAATCTTTACTTTCCAATCTATACAACAAAAATACCAAAAATATTTACTTTACTATCTTTATTAGATCTCACTTTTGCGAGTGACCGTGAAGGGATTGACAACCCCTTTATCGCGTTGGTTGCAAGGTTCTTCATTGTTTGTGCAGGTACTAGGTGACTTGTGCGTTGTCTCCTACTGGATTGATACATTGGTTCTCAAAAACTGAGGGAAATACTTACGCTACTTTGCTGCATCACCCTTTCCTCTTCAAGGGAAAACCAACGCATGCTCAAGAGGTAGCACGTACCACGACAAAATCCTCTATTCTTGTTTCGGGTTGTTTTTCTGACAGATCTAGATCGCCATGACGTCTCCAAGCGCCCCCAAGGACAAGTTTTTCGAGAAGGTCATCATCCCTTACCTCGCGGAGGTGCTGCAACACCGTCAAACCATTGAGATGCGTGAGGGGGTGCTGCACATCCGCGATGTTGAAGGGCCGAAGAAGACCGGAAGCGTGGAGGCAAGGCTCGGAGCAATGGAGCAGCAAGTCTTCAAGTGCCAAGGGATGGTGGAACGTGGACTCAACTCCAATCACTTGATGATCACGGAATTTACCCGTGACCACAAGCTGGACGCCAAGAACATCAGAGAGGCTATCTTCAAGCTTCATGAGAGAATCGAGCATCTCCGAGCCCAGATCTATGACCTACAAAACCAAAACTGTGAGTATGAATACAGATTTAAGAGGAGGAGTTTGGCTGCAGATTTGAGGATCCCGGAGACTCGTTCATCTTTTTACGATGGTGAACCTATGCCTTGGAAGACGGAGGATAAGATTCTTTCATCATCAACAACTCCATCATCACCACCTCCGAAGAAAGAGACATAAATACATGGGCATGGGCACTCCCCTTGGCTTGTGCCAAGCTTGGGGGAGGTGTCCTAGTATCGTATCACCATCAAACCTTTACCTTTATTGTTTTTCTTAGTTTGATCCTTTTGGTTATATCTCGGTTTGGTAGAATAAAGTTTTTAGTATGATCTAGCCTTGAGTTTTGCTTTATGTTCCCTCTATGTAATCCAGTCCAAGAGTTATATAATAAAGATTAGTTTTGAGTTGAGGGCTTTGCTTTGTTGCTATGATCATGAGAAAAAGAAAAATAATAAATAAATAGAAAGATTATATAATGATCTTATGGAGAGTGATGACTTCACATATAAGAAGTATGTCGCATGAAACTTTGTTGATAGTTGACATACATAGTTTTGGTCATTGTTGCAATTAATAGGAAGTAATAAAGAAAGAGAGGTCTCACATATAAATATACTCTCTAGGACATCTTTTGTGATTGTGAGCACTCATTAAAATATTATATGCTAAAAGGTTGATGTTGGACAAGGAAGACAACGTAATGGGTTATATTTCTTTATATCCGAATAGAAGTTATATTATTATGGATCCTCCAACTTGTTGAGCTTGCTTTTCCCTCTTATGCTAGCCAAATCTTTCGCACCAAGTAGAGATACTACTTGTGCATCCAAACATTCCTTAACCCAGTTTTGCCATGAGAGTCCACCATACCTAACTATGGATTGAGATCCTTCAAGTAAGTTGTCATTGGTGCAGGCAATAAAAATTGCTGTTTAGATATGTATGATCTATTAGTGCAAAGGAAATAAGCTTTATACGAACTTGTGATATGAAAGAAATAAAAGCGACAGACTGCATAATAAAATTATTTATCACAAGCGGCAATATAAAGTGACGTTCTTTTGCATTAAGATTTTGTGCATCCAACCATAAAAGCGCATGACAACCTCTGCTTCCCTTTGCGAAGGGCCTATGTTTTAATTTTACCTTCTACCTTTATACAAGAGTCATGGCGATCTTCACCTTTCCTTTTACACTTTTTCTTTTTGGCACGCACTTTATGTTGGGGGGAGATCCAAATATATATACCCCTCGAATGTAGATATTCATAAGCTATTATTGTTGACATTACCCTTGAGATAAAAGGTTGGGAGGTGAAACCATAAGCCCCTATCTTTCTCTGTGTCCGATTGAAACTTTGATCTCATAAGTATCGCGTGAGTGTTAGCAATTGTGAAAGACTAAATGATAGTTGAGTATGTGAACTTGTTGAAAAGCTCTTATATTGACTCTTTCTTACATTACGATAAATTGCAATTGCTTCAATGATTGAGATCATAGTTTGTTAGTTTCCAATAAAGTTCTTGTTTCATACTTTACCTTGTGAACGAATTGTTACTTTAGCATGAGAAGTTATATAACAATATGTTGTTGTTCTAAAGATGATCATGATGCCTTCATGTCCGTATTTTATTTTATCAACACCTCTATCACTAAACATGTGGACATGATTATCGATCTCGGCTTTCGCTTGAGGACAAGCGAAGTCTAAGCTTGGGGGAGTTGATACGTCCATTTTGCATCATGTGTTTATATTGATATTTATTGCATTATGGGTTGTTATTACCTATTATGGTACAATACTTATGCCTTTTCTCTCTTATTTTATAAGGTTTACATGAAGAGGGAGAATACCGGCAGCTGGAATTCTGGACTGGAAAAGGAGCAAATCTGAGAGACCTATTCCGCACAACTCCAAAAGTCCTAAAAATTTATGGAGAATTATTTTGGAATATATAAAAAATATTGGGGGAAGAAGATACTAGAGGGGACCCACCAGGAGGCAACAAGCCTGGGGGCGCGCCCTACCCTCCTGGGTGCACCTTGTGGCTTGTGGGCCACCTGGCAGGCCTCCGATGCCCATCTTCTGCTATATGAAGGGTTTTGACCTGGAAAAAAACAAGAAAAATCTTTCGAGACGAAGCGCCGCCGTCTCGAGGCGGAACCTGGGCAGAAGCAATCTAGGGCTCCGACGGAGCTGTTCTGCCAGGGAAACTTCCGTCCCGGAGGGGGAAACCGAAGCCATCGTCATCACCAACGATCCTCTCATCGAGAGGGGGTCAATCTCCATCAACATCTTCACCAGCACCATCTCCTCTCAAACCCTAGTTCATCTCTTGTATCCGATCTTTGTCTCAAAACCTCAGATTGGTACATGTGGGTTGCTAGTAGTGTTGATTACTCCTTGTAGATGATGCTAGTTGGTTTATTCGGTGGAAGATCATATGTTCAGATCCTTAATGATAATTATTACTCCTCTGATTATGTACATGAATATTCTTTGTGATTAGTTACGTTTGTTCCTGAGGACATGGGAGAAGTCTTGTTATAAGTAATCATGTGAATTTGGTATTCGTTCGATATTTTGATGAGATGTAAGTTGTCTTTCCTCTAGTGGTGTTATGTGAACGACGACTACATGACACTTCACCATTGTTTGGGCCTAGGGGAAGGCATTGGGAAGTAATAAGTAGATGATGGGTTGCTAGAGTGACAGAACCTTAAACCCTAGTTTATGCGTTGCTTCGCAAGGGGCTGATTTGGATCCATATGTTTCATGCTATGGTTAGATTTATCTTAATTCTTCTTTCATAGTTGTGGATGCTTGCGAGAGGGGTTAATCATAAGTGAGAGGCTTGTCCAAGTAAGGGCAGCACCCAAGCACCGGTCCACCCACATATCAAATTATCAAAGTAACGAACGTGAATCATATGAGCATGATGAAAACTAACTTGACAATAATTCCCATGTGTCCTCGGGAGCGCTTTGCTTTATATAAGAGTTCGTCCAGGCTTGTCCTTCACTACAAAAAGGATTGGGCCACCTTGCTGCACCTTTGCTACAGTTGTTACTTGTTACCCATTACGAATTATCCTATCACAAAACTATCTGCTACCGATAATTTCAGTGCTTGCAGATAATACCTTGCTGAAAACGCTTGTCATTTCCTTCTGCTCCTCGTTGGGTTCGACACTCTTACTTATCGAAAGGACTATGATAGATCCCCTATACTTGTGGGTCATCAGTGTTACAAAAAGCTTTCTACTACACTACTAAATTTATTATCTTGCAATTTATTCATAGTTTTATTCTCGCAAAGTACTTCTAGTTTCATACTTGTTCTAGGTAAAGCAACCGTTAAGTGTGCGTAGAGTTGTATCGGTGGTCGATAGAACTTGAGCTAATATTTGTTCTACCTTTAGCTCCTCGTTGGGTTCGACACTCTTATTTATCGAAAAGGCTACAAACGATCCCATATACTTGTGGGTTATCAAAGCCCAAGTGGACACTTCTTGCATCAGTGACAGTCGCAGTCCGGCCTCCCCGTCTGGCTTCAGAAACCTTCGGGGTTCATCGAAGGTTCGGTCTTAGTGCCTCCAAAGGTCGGAAGCTCCCAACACCATGAATTTTGAGGCTTTGTGGACGTTGTCCTGGTGCTTGGCATCATGGCGGTTCACGTCTTCACGACCGCAGGTCTGCGTCCTTGCGGTTACTGACCCGCGTCCTCGCGGCTTCCGTCTTGTGTCACCACGGCTTCTCATCTATGTCTTTGCAACTTCTAGCCTTGCGCCGCTTTCCACTCCTAGCTAGACATCCATCGGGTAGCCATTTCAGTGGTCCTTCGGGTCGGTCGGCCCACGTTTTCCATGATCGCTAAAAGGATCTCCCTGTCGGATCACGGCCCATCTCGAACCGCAACGAAAGTTTTACCTCGTTCCTCATACTGAAGCTCCATCTGTCAGTCCATTCCTAGCGCAATCTCTGGGGGGGTGCACCATCGCCTGGTATCCCGCACGCATCTTTATAACCCAAAGAAAGGGGAACTAGAGGGACCGCACATCTCCTTCCTCTTCTGCTCCTCCCATGGCCCTCGACATTGTTAACGATAGAAGCTTGGATCTGGAGATCTCAATGACGGCTATGTCGAGCGGGAGCTAGAGTGGTGTGGTTGGTAACCGCAAGGGACAGTAGGTCACTGCGATGAACGACGCTGCGAACATTTGCACTTCTTCATCCACCAGAACAGTCGTCGCATGCGAAGATGCGGGGAGTTGGTCAGTGTCCATGACCACTTTTGTGCATTTGAAGGATTTGGTCACATGGGGGTTTCTACCTCAGCGATGTGTCCTCATGTGGCGACCTGCAAAGCCAATGGAAGATATCCCGAAGTCAGATCACTGGAGCTAGGTCGTACACACTTCTTTCCTCTGCCGTGGCCTTTCGCTGTTCCTTCATCGGTTCGTTCGAGCGTTTCTATACTTTTATGGCTACCAGCTTCACCACATCATGCAGAACAGCGTTTTGTGCATAGCATGCTTCATCGCCCTATGTGATTATTTTTTAGGGATTCATCCACACCTCTACCTTTAGCGCCATTTCTTTGAGGTGAACTACATAGGGAGAATAACGTGATACCAGATTACGGTGGAGCGATTATCAAGCCTCATCCGGGTTTGGGGTATTTCAAGATCCCCATGCCTAGGATGATGAGGTCGTGGCAGCAAGGCTGGTTTTATGCTCTTGACCTCCCGAAGGAGCTAATAGAAGTAGGCTTGCCGCCTTTTGAGAACTTGCTGCCTCAGGAGGTGCAACCATGGAGCTCGGATACCAATCTCACAATAGGAACCAATCTGTTGGTTCAAGAGGTTTTGCAGCTCAAGGATTCCTGGCTTAAGAGCATGCAGATTCTGAAGACGTGGCTAGATAGAAACATCCACCTCTAGCTTCCCGGGAGCATCCAATGTTTGATTGCGAAGGTTCGAGTGATCCTTGTTATTAGGATTGATAACCCACAAGTATAGGATTTTAGTTGTAGCCTTTGTGATAAATAAGAGTGTTGAACCCAACGAGGAGCTAAAGGTAGAATTAATATTCTCTCAAGTTCTATCGACCACCGATACAACTCTACACACACCAACGTTCGCTTTACCTAGAATAAGAAATAAAGCTAAAGGTACTCTGCGAGATAATAAAAAGTTAGTTGTTGTTTAAAGTTTTTGGAGAACGATGAGAAAGATTGTCCATAGGCTAGTGAATATGACATGGGCGATACTTATCATATGTATGTGGGAGAGGCTTAAGCTAACATACTTTCCGTTCATGGAGCACATGTACTTATGATTGGAACTCTAGCAAGCATCCGCAACTACTAAAGATCATTAAGGTAAAACCCAACCATAGCATTAAGTGTAAAGTCCCCTTTAATCCCATACGCAACAACCCATTTACTCGGGTTTAGGTTTCTGTCAGTCCCGCAACCCACTATAAGCGAATCGTGAACATACTGCAACACCCTGCAACGGGAATCCCACACGCTTGCGCGACACGGAGGGCACCATAGGACAATACCATAATAACATACAACTCATATCAATCACACCAAACCACAATTAACCCATAGGACAAAAGGAATCTACTCAAACATCATAGAGGTGCAACGTGTCATTGGATAATAATATATAGCATAAAGCACCATGTTCAAGTAGAGATTACAGCGAGTAGAGAAAGGTTACACCGCCACATAGAGGGGGAGAAAGTTGGTGATGACGGCAGCGAAGTTGATGTAGATCGCCATCATGATGGCTCCCTTGGCAGCGCTTCGGTGCCACCGGGAGAGAGGGGGCAGATCCCCCCTTCTTCTTCTTCTTCTTACTTAACCTTCCCCCTAGATGGGAGAAGGATTCCCTCTCTGGTCCCTGGCCGCCAAGGCCCCCGAGGGCCGGGATCCCCTCTGGATTGGATCTCTCTCTCTCTCTCTCTCTCTCTCTCTCTCTATTTTCTTCTTTGTTTCACGGCTTGGGTTTCTGATCGAACACCGTTTCTTATATATCCGGAGATCTATAACTCCGATCGGGCTGAAATGTTAACACAATTTTTTCCCGATATTAGCTTCCTTGTGCCCGAAGGACACCTCCAACTGACTCACGAGAAGGCTGCAAGTGCTGATGGCGCGCCTAGGTGGGGGCGCACCCCCTGAGCTTGTGAAGCCCATGGGCCCTGCCTTGCGTCGATTTTTGCACCAAAAAATCACATATATTTCATAAAAAAACTCTGTACATTTTTATCACATTTGGACTTCGTTTGGTATAGTTTTTCTGCGAAAACAAAAACATGCAACAAACAGGAACTGACACTGGACACTAGATTAATATGTTAGTCCGCAAAATATTATAAATTGTTGCCAAAAATATGTGAAAGTAGTAAGATAATGGCATGAAACATTCAAAAATTATAGATACATCGGAGACGTATCAAGGATCGCTGGGAGATCTCGAGGTCTGAGCTGAGGTCTCGCATGCATTTCGTGACCCATGTTCCTTTGGATGGCATTGCTCTGGAGGTCGTCGTGGAGCCCTTTTATCATGGTCATCGCCCAAACAATGTAAGCGTAGTTTCCTTCTACTAGTCCTTGGTACTATACCGGTTATCTGATGTTCTCCTAGCGGCCTACACGTAGGCTTTCGAACCTTCTCATCGGTGCCCCTGCAACCCTGCCGACCTGCGCCAGTGGAGTTGTTATTCTTGATGCGGCCGCTAGCCGACCCAAGAGTCATGCCGGTCGGGGGTGGCGCCGGTTCTCAAGGCGCATCGTCTTGAAGATGCCATGGCATGAAGAGGCCAAGTCGCTTGCCTTGTTTCCAGGGCCAAGGGCGTGGAGGCCCATAAAAAGGTACTGATGGACCTACCCCGGACGCAGATTTTTTGAGCACCTGCACCCCGGCCCTGCTATCCTGACCCTCCAATGTCGCTTTAAGATCTGTGCGACACAACTAACTTTCTACATGAATTTTTCTCTTTTTTGTTTCTCTCATATAGAACATGTCTTGAAGTTCAAACTTTTGCAGTGCGGCAAAGCTTTCTAACTAGAATCCAGGATAAATCTTTCAGAATTTATAGTCTGGCATAAATACTAAAAATAAGATTTTTTATCAAGCAAAACTTATTTTGTATATTTATGTTTGACCAAAAAAATCTAAAAGTTTTGTCCTAACTTCTAGTTAGAAAGGTTTGTTGTTGTACAAAGGTTTGAACTCCAAGACATATTCTACATGAGAGAAACAAAAAAGAGAAATATACTTGCACGAATCGCGATGCAAGGAAGAATGGCTAGATAAGAAGGCCTGGGCGCAGGTGCTTTAAAACATGTTTTCGGACCTACCCCGCAATCTCGGCCGACTGTGTGCATTCCTTCTTTGATTGTAGGTCGCCTAGGCTGGTTGGCAAAAGTTAACAGGCCGCGTGACCCCACCATCATTAACTCCTCTGGCCATCCTTCTCTCATATCGCGAGGCGGCTTCAGCCGGCAGCACTGGGAGGGTTGGTGCAAGAGCCTGCAGAACCGGCATGGTGTATGCATGAACAACACCGGTCCACGGGTTGTAGCCGGAGGCTCGCGGAGGAGGCACCTGAAGCTGATGCTGCTGACAAGGCTGTAAGGGCATATTTATCCCTTAGTTGTTTTGGTGATTGATGACAATGCTTTTGCAGACTAATCGTGTGCGTTGAGTATTTCAAACATCTCATCACTACGCACAAAACGATTTGGTGCCCCTCAAAGACTATTGAAGACGGCGTTTCTCTACGTTTCTTTTCAGTGGATTTGAGTTGTAGGAAAGTCGTACTATTAAGAGGGGGTCCACTTTGGAAAGGTTTGGGTGGAATCATCACGTACACGTCTACTCCTTTTGCACCTCCTTTCCTCTGGCACTTTGGAGCATCCTCCGTCTTTTCTTGTCTATGCAAATTGTCGTGTTTGCTGAGCTTGGGCATGCGGTAGTACTGCTCCTAGGAGTGGTAGTAGCACAGGCCCTTGCGGTAGTACCGGGCCCAGGAGCAGTAGTACCGCAAGCGCACACAGTAGTACCACTCCCTTGGAGCTGTAGTACCGTGGCCCCAGGCCAGGCGCTGCTGCGGCTGCAGTAGTAGGGGCGGATGAAATTTTTTACATCCGCGCCCGGTGCGTGGTAGTACCATGCATTCTGGCCTGGCTCAGCAGCTTGCGCGGCAGTAGGAGCAGCTGTAATTTTTTACATCCACACCCCGCGCGGTAGTACCACTCCTGGCTTGTTGTACTACCGTGTCGGATTTTTGCATAGGTCCCAACTCAGCGGAAGTTGCCACGGATGTATTTTTATATGTCCGTGCCCTTCCAATATCCAGTCTATCTGTAGCGACGAGACCTCAAATGGCCTGTGCTGCTGTGCACCAGTGTCATCCCTGGATCAGTAATGCTGACACGCACAGTACAAATGGAGGATTTATAACAGAGTAGCAATCACACACTTATTACATCGAATATCTCCGAAGAGATTAAGTATGATAAACATGGCTTAAGGCCATCTAACAACGATAACAGCGGAAGACTTGGAAGATAAGTGAGTCCATCAACTCCAGCGGCATCACTGAGTATAAGACCACGACCTAAGGCACCTTACTCGTCGTCTGAAAAGTCTGCAACATGAAACGTTGCAGCCCGAAAACGGGTCAGCACATAGAATATGCTGGCAAAGTAACACATAGAGAACAATGAACAATGATAATGCTATACTATATGCATATATGGCTGGTGGAAAGTTCTATGGTTACAGTTTTGCGAAAAGCCAATTTTATCCTACTTCAAAAGGAATAAATTTTATTTAACTATCATGGTGGTTGAAACATTGAGAAGGTACCTCCAACTCAATCCCAATTAAGTATCAACATTACCCCAACAAAATTAATTATAAGTATCACGGTGATGAGATTCAAATGATAATCCAGGTACTAGATACTCAAGTTGTCCATAACCGGGGACACGGCTAATCATGATCAGTTTGTACACTCTGCAGAGGTTTGCGCACTTTTCCCCACAAGACTCGATCGCCTCCGCTTGATTCTCGCACTGCATGATGTTTGAGAAACGGATGACCGAGACACAGTCTTTCAGAAACAATCACTCTTTACTCTGGATGGACCGGTACACCTACTTTCCCCTACATCTGCTAGTCCACCTCTTCAAGAGATCCTGTAACCTACTCAGCTATGCTAGAGCCCATAATAGCTTGTGGCTGCACACGGAAGTTTCTAGCATGAATAATCTTATGATCCCTTTGAGCCTGGGTGGCGGACCTTATACATACAGACAACACTGGGTTCTCCAGGTGCCTCAATCCACCCAGATGTGAGTTTTAGTTGCCACCTTAAGTTGAACCATTATTAAACATCTCACATCTGTCATGAATATCTCTCAAACCCAATCCATGTCTACGAGCATAGCATGGCAATATTAAAAGCAACGTAGAAGTAACTCCCAAGGGTTTAATAAAGTAAAACAGGTAATAGGTACTACCTCAACTACTTCCCAGTTCCCACAATTTAATTAGATCCTAATCATGCAAGTGTTTGAGGAAAATAGATCTAATGCAATAAAACTGGGTCTGAACGGAATATGATCAAAGTGTTACTTGCCTTGCTGATGATCCGCAAAACCTAGCGATTCGAAGTAACAAGCGGCACACTCCGGGTACTCTATCGCAAACAAACAAGCATACAATCAGTACTCATCTAATGCACAGGTAAAACTCGAATGAAGATCCAACCAGAAAGTTCAACTTAAGAACTCCGGTTTGCAAAAAGAATCAACTTGAAAGAAACAACGAAAGTCAAACGGCGAAAGAAAGAAACTTCGTTTGCTAATCTGGATCTAGGTCAAATTTTACTGTAGCAAAAACTTGTTTGAGTAGGTTAAACGGAAAGAGAATTTCGAGACGAAACTCTAGGCGCTTGAATCACCTGATTCCGATAAACGAGCGAGAAGTTAAACAGAATCGAAGATTCGATCAGAAATCGAATCTGAGAAAATAACGAGAAAATCCGAAGAAAAAGAAAAACGGACGAACGGTTAAATAACGGACGTTCGTTAACAGAGAAAAACCGACGAACGCGTTCGTTAAAACGAACGGTTCGGTGAACGCTCGCAAAATAATAAAACCGAAAAAAAACCGATCTAGGGTTTTTTTAAACAAAGGTTTTTTTTATTTTTTTAAAACGAAAACCGGCAAAGAACGGGCGGCGGCAGTACCACGGGGACGGGCTCCGGCGAAGCTCTGGCGGGCTCCGGGCTCGGCGACGGGGTGC
>NC_057808.1:135499792-135501233 GCF_018294505.1 Triticum aestivum
GGGGCGGCGGCGGGTGCGGCTCCGGCGGCGGCGGTGGTGAGGAAAGAGAGGGGGGCGCTATATATATAGGAGGGGGTGCGGCGGCTTGGGGAAGGGGGCACCGGGCGGCGGCGTAGCCGGCCGGGACTCGGCGGCGATCCCGTCTCCGGGACGGAGACGACGGGCGGCGGGGCTGGGCCGTCGGCTGGGCCTTTGGCCCAGTCGGCGCGCGGGCGGATCTCTTTTTTTTTAAAGTTCCGCGGAAAACAATTCGTAGAAAAATAAATAAAAATCAGAAAAATATAAAATAAATTTTCCCCGTCTAGTTAGAAAATCTAGAATAGGGTGAACATTTTGTTTTAAACCAAATTAAATATTTTGAAAACATGCAATATTTTTAATGCAATAAAAATTGCAAATAAAATCCAAATAAATCCAATAAATGATTTTAATATTTTTCCTCCAGTATTTCAATTGTTTTGGAGAAGTCATATTTTCTCCTCTCGTTTATTTTTAAAATTGAAATATTTTTCCGGAGAGAAAATAATTAAAATAAAATCCTCGTCTTATTATTTGATGAAAATCAAATATGAAAATTCGAGAAAATCCCCAACTCTCTCCGAGGGTCCTTGAGTTGCTTAGGATTTATCGAGGATTTGTCAAAAATGCAACAAAACACGATATGCAATGATGATCTATGTATAACATTCCAAATTGAAATTTTGGGATGTTACACTATCCCTGCCTTGCGGTAGTACCGCAAGGGGGAGTGGTAGTACCGCACCAGCGGTTCTACCTCCTCTGCTTCAGTGCATTTGGGTTGTCCTGGTTTGTGCTGCTCGGGCGGTAGTACCGCAGGGCCATGCGGTAGTATCGCGTGCCTTTGCGGTAGTACCGCGTCCCTGGCGCGGTAGTACTGTGCCACGCAGGCTGGCTAACGGTTGGATTTGTTCTTCCACTATATAAGGGGTGTCTTCTTCTCCGAGTTGACTACCTCTTCCATCCCCAAGCTCCATTGTTGCTCCAACTCCATTTTTGCCTGATCTCTCTCCCTAGCCAATCAACTTGTTGATTCTCTAGGGATTGGTTGAGAAGGCCCCGATCTACACTTCCACCAAGAGAAATTTGTTTCCCCCCACTAATCCCTTGCGGATCTTGTTACTCTTGGGTGTTTGAGCACCCTATACGGTTGAGGTCACCGCGGAGCCATATTCCATTGTGGTGAAGCTTCGTGGTGTCGTTGGGATCCTCCAATTAAGTTGTGGAGATTGCCCCAACCTTGTTTGTAAAGGTCCGGTCGCCGCCTCCAAGGGCACCAATAGTGGAATCACGGCATCTCGCATTGTGTGAGGGCGTGAGGAGAATACGGTGGCCCTAGTGGCTTCTTGGGGAGCATTGTGCCTCCACACCGCTCCAACGGAGACGTACTTCCCCTCAAAAGGAAGGAACTTCGGTAACACAT
>NC_057808.1:135501484-135516265 GCF_018294505.1 Triticum aestivum
CTCCACTCTTGGTTATCTCGTGCCTTTACTTGTGCAAGCTTATTTGTGTTATTTCCCTTGCTTGCTTGTGTGCTTGTTGTTGTTGCATCATATAGGTTGCCCACCTAGTTGCATATCTAGACAACCTACTTTGATGCAAAGTTTAAATTGGTAAAGAAAAGCTAAAAATTGTTAGTTGCCTATTCACCCCCCCCCCCCTCTAGTCAACTATATCGATCCTTTCAATTGGTATCAGAGCCTCGTCTCTTTATTAAGGACTTTGCCATCCGAAGAGTATGGTTGACACCGTAGACGGTGTGGATGAGCACTCCGGTGTGAATCCCGTCTCGTCTACGGCCGATGGGGGAACCGCGGTCTCTCGTGAGGAATTCAATGTGGCTTTGGACACATTGAAAACCTCCATGACGACCGAGGTTGAAAGCATGTTTAATAAATTCATAGAAGGGCTTAAATTATCCACCGCACCGTTGAAAGTGGGTGATCCCACTAACAAGGTGACGGATGCTAACACCGACAAGGGGGAAGCTACTATTGAAAAGGCTCCTTCTTCTAGTGGTAAAAATGGCACCGGCATCTTTGCCCATGTGGAACCTCCGCTTGTTTATGGTGGACCGATTCCCTCCACTCATTTAAATCATACCGGTCCTCCCCCGAAGATTGTGAAAAGTGAGGACTTTGATTCTTGGGTTTATTGCTTTAAGCGTCATTTAAACCATGTTAATACTAATCTTTGGAGAATCATTGAAGAAGGTTTTTATCCGCATGACCGAAGCAACTTCACTCCTAGAGAAGCCGTGGATAATCAATTCAATGAGAATGCTCTCTTCATCATCCAAGATGCAATTCCACCCGAAGATCTTGCTCATCTCCGGCCCTTCACCATGGCCAAGGATGCATGGCGCCATGTTGTCTCGCTCTATAGGGGAAGCGCAAGCATTCAACGCTCCAACTATGAAGTGGTGCAAGATGAAGCCGATGAGTTTGCAATGAAAGAGGATGAAGAACCTCCTGAGCTTTATCGGAGATTAACTACTCTCGCGGTCTCACTCCGAGATCATGGGAGCAAGGATACGGATGACAATTGGATCAAGCGAAAATTCCTCAAGGCCATGATGCCTTACCACAAGGCCATGTCCTCCGTCATTCGTCAAAGGCCGTACTTCCACACCTTGTCCTCAAGTGAAGTGTTGGATGAGTTTGTGGCTATGAGCATCTTGGACAAGACCGCCGACAATGCGGTGTTACGCTCTCAAAGAGCAAAGAAGCCCAACCTTACCTTGAAGGCCAAGGTTAGTGTGGAAGAAGAGGAAGAAGAGGAGAGCAACCCCGAAGATACAAAGTATGCTTATCATGAACACATGGCTCTTGCTTCAAGGCAATTTTGGAGCAAGAAGAACACAAGGCCCAACTTCAACAAGAACAACTCAAGTGGTGCGAAGGTCAAGCAACGAGTGAGGACTTGCTATAATTGTGGCAACGTGAGCCACTTTGTTGCGGAATGTCCTTATGAGAAGAGGGAAGACAATGGTGGCAAGTTCATCCGAAAGGACAAGGCCAAGTCTTTCCCCAACAAGAGCAACTTCACCAAGAAGACTCCTCCCAAGGGGTTGGTGGCACAAGAAGAGTACAACGAGGATGATGATGATGAAGACGGTGAGTCGGTTGCCGTGGCCTCCATTGCCATTGCAACAACTCCACGGGTGTCTCTCTTCGACTCACCCAATGAGAACATCACCGCCAAGTGCCTCATGGATAAAGCCACCAACAAGGTAACCCCCAACATCAAAACTACCATCATTAATAATCCTTCTTTGACGGATTGCATTGATGAACATGAGGGGTCGAATGTGGAGGAGAATGAATTTGAGTCTTTTATGAGTAAGCTCAAGGGTAAATCCAAGAAGCACTTCGTTTCTCTCTTGGAACAACTTGGTGAAGCCAATGACATGATCGAGGCTCATGAAGATACCATCTCTAAGATGGAGGGGCATAGTCGTGACTATGCCGATGAGATTTTGGATCTTTCCAACACTCTTGAGGAAGAGTGAGGTCTTCGTTTGGCTCTTGAGGAGTCATACAACGATGACCACGCCAAATTAAAGAAAGATCTTGATCATGCTCTTGTTGTATCTTGTGTGCTAAACTCCGAGAAGGCCAAGCTTGGGGTTGATCTTGCTAGACTCAAGGAGGAGTTTGATATTTGACAAGGCTCACAAGGCCTTGAAAGGTGCTCATGCTAATCTCAAGGAGTCTCATGATCAACTCCAAGTGAAGCTAACCAAGGAGAAAGCCACCTTTCCTCACATGGTTTTAATTGATAATGCAAATGCTACTAACCCATGTTGTGAGCATGTGCATCTTGTTGAGGAGAATGCAAAGTTGAAGAAGCAACTTGAGAAAGGCCTTGTGTCATGCATACAAGGTGAGAAGAACCTCAACAACCTTTTGAGCAATCAGAAGGAAGTTGTGGCCAAGGAAGGGATTGTGTTCGCCCTCGTGTCCAAGAACAAGAAGAAGAATGACAAGACCAAACGACCTCCTCCTCTCAAGCAAACTTTTGTGAAGGAGGGAGAGGGTGCTTCCAAGGAGAAGAAGAACAATGTGAAGGGTGGTAGTGTCAAGAAGGGCAATGCCACTCCCTCCAACAAAGCCGGCGACTTTAACCCTTCTTATGTGTTGTGTCGTGCTCGTGATGGGCATGTTTATGCCAAATTTGTTGGTTCTCCTTATGAGTACATTGAATGGTCTATTTGGGTTCCTAAGACCCTTGTCACTAACATCAAAGTACCCATTACAAAATGGGTACCTAAAACCAAGCATTGATCTCTTGTAGGTGTTTGCTTCTGGTGGGGGATCATGGTTGCTCGATAGTGGAGCTACAAATCATATGACCGGAAGCAAGGACTTGATGGTGGACGTTCGCAAGATTCCATCTATGCCCACCAATGTCGAATGGGGTGATGCCTCGTCCTCTAAGGTATTGGGACTTGGCAAGGTTGTCATTTCTCATGATCTCACGATCGAGAAGGTCATGCTTGTTGAGTCCCTTGCATACAATTTACTTTCCGTTCGTCAACTTGCACTCATGGGCTTTGCCACTTTCTTTGATGTTGATACCGTGGCCCTCTTGTGGAGCAAGACTCTTAAATTAGCCTTCGTTGGGCATGTCGAGAACGGTCTCTATGTGATTAACTTTTCGGAGCGACCCACTAAGACCGCGACATGCCTAATGGCTAAAGTTGACGTGGGTTGGCTATGGCATCGCCGTTTAGACCATGTCAATATGAGATCTTTGCAAAGCCTTCTCAAGGGGGACCATGTCCGTGGACTAACAAATGTTAGTTTTCCTAAAGATCATGCTTGCAGTGCTTGTATCAAAGGAAAGCTACATGAAAAGGATCACCCTCCCACGACTATCATTTACTCGAAGAGGCCTTTGGAGCTCCTTCACTTGGATCCCTTTGGGCCTCCATCTTTTGATAGCCTTGGGGGTAGAAAGTATTGCTTGGTGATTGTGGATGATTATTCAAGATACACTTGGGTATATTTCTTCAAGAGGAAGAGCGATACCCAACAAACCGTCATTGACTTTGAAATGAAGCCCAACGTCAACACAATGCAAAGATCTTGACAATAAGAAGTGACAACGGCACCGAGTTCAAGAACTACACCTTGGATGAGTTTCTTAGTGATGAGGGGATCAAGCATCAATACTCCGCACCGTACACCCCTCAACAAAATGGTGTTGCGGAGAGGAAGAACCGGACGTTAATGGATGCGGCAAGGACCATGATGGCGGAATTCAAGTCTCCATACAACTTTTGGGCCGAAGCCATCAACACCGCGTGTCATGCATCAAATCGGCTCTATCTTCGCAAAGGCTTGAACAAGACTCCATATGAGATACTCACCGGTAACAAGCCCAACCTCAAGTACTTTCGGGTGTTCGGGTGTAAGTGTTTCATTCTCAAGAAAGGTGTTCGTTTGTCTAAATTTGAGGCTAGAGCTTATGAGGGCATATTTGTTGGTTATGCTACAAACTCTCATGCTTACCGTGTCCTCAGTAAGTCCACGGAACTTATTGAGGAGACGTGTAACGTGGAGTTTGATGAGAATAACGGCTCCCAAGTGGAGCAAAGTGGCACTTGTGATGTAGGTGATGAAATTCCTCCTCAAGCCATAAGAAGAATGGGAGTTCGTTTTATCCTACCCATTGAGGAACCCCTTGTGGCCGAAGGAGAAGGACAATGCTCCACTCAAGTGGAGCCATCACCAACCCAAGGCCCACACGCTTCCAAAGAACAAAGTGAAGGCCCTCAACCTCATGAACAAGACCAAGGGCAAGATCAACCTCAAGACGGTGTTGAATCACCAAGTGATGGCCAAGGTCAAGTTCTCTCCTCCGAGCAAGTTCAAGATCAAGAGCATCCTCAAGATCAAGAACAAGCTCAAGATGGCGCTCAAGATGATCAAGTGATCGCTCCTCGACTCACCCCCGAGGAGGAATTGGAGCGCCGTGCCGCCAAGATTGCATCCAAGCTCTCCACCAAGGGTCATCTCATGAAGAATGTGCTTGGAAGCATTAAAAAGGGGGTAAGCACTCGTAGACAATTGGCAAACTATTGTGAACATCACGCGTTTGTCTCTTGTGTTGAACCCCAAAAGGTCTATGAGGCGCTCGAAGATCCGGATTGGCTCAATGCCATGCATGAAGAACTCAGCAACTTCGAGTACAACAAGGTGTGGAGATTGGTGCCAAGGCCAATGGGGAACCACAATGTCATTGGAACCAAGTGGATATTCAAGAACAAGCAAGATGCTCATGGGACCATCGTTCGCAACAAGGCAAGATTGGTAGCACAAGGCTACTCCCAAGTCGAGGGTATCGACTACGGTGAAACATTTTCTCCCGTTGCTCGCCTTGAATCCATTCGTTTGTTGATTTCTTATGCTTCTCATCATAACTTTAAGTTACAACAAATGGATGTGAAGAGTGCTTTTCTTAATGGTCCTATTAATGAGTTGGTGTATGTCAAGCAACCCCCCGGGTTCGAGGATCCCTACTTCCCCGATCATGTGTATCAACTCGATAAGGTACTCTATGGCCTTAAACAAGCCCCACGTGCGTGGTATGACCACCTTACCGAGTTGTTGCAAGATCGTGGATTTGAAGTTGGGAAAATTGACCCCACTCTTTTTACTAAGAAGGTCAAAGGGGAGTTGTTTATGTGCCAACTATATGTTGATGATATTATCTTTGGTTCCCCTAACAAAGCTTTCAATGAGGAATTTTCCGCTCTCATGACCTCAAAGTTCAAGATGTCTTCGATGGGAGAGTTGAAGTTCTTTCTTGGATTCGAAGTAAAGCAAAGAAGAGAAGGAACCTTCATCAACCAAGACAAATATACTCAAGACATGCTCAAGAGATTCAAGCTAAGTGATGTCAAGCCGGCCTCCACTCCAATGCCCGTCAAATGCCAACTTGACATAGATCCCAATAGTAAAGCGGTGGATCAAAAGGTATATCGCTCCATGATTGGCTCCTTGCTTTACTTTTGTGCATCTAGACCGGATATCATGTTGAGTGTGGGAATTTGTGCACGGTTTCAAGCCGCACCTAAGGGAAGCCACTTTGTGGCAGTCAAGCGAATCTTTCGATATTTGGCTCATACCCCAAACTTTGGCCTATGGTATCCAAGAGGTGCGAACTTCAAGCTTGCAGGATATTCGGATTCCGATTGGGCAGGAGACAAAGTGGATAGGAAGTCCACTTCCGGAGGGTGCCAATTTCTTGGTTGCTCTTTGGTAAGTTGGTCTTCCAAGAAGCAGAGTTGTGTGTCTCTCTCGTCCACCGAAGCGGAGTATGTGGCCGCCGGTAGTTGTTGTGCGCAACTTCTTTGGGTGGGGCAAACTTTAAAGGATTACAGTGTCATTTGTGACAAAGTGCCTCTTTGGTGTGATAATGAAAGTGACATCAAGATTTCTCTCAACCAGGTGCAACACTTCAAGACGAAGCATATTGAGATTCGGTATCATTTCATCCGGGATCACATTAGGAGAGGGGAGATCGAGCTCAACTACGTCAACACTCATGATAACCTTGCAGATATTTTCACGAAACCCTTGGATGAAGCAAGATTTCGCGAGTTAAGGCATGAGCTAAATATCATTGATTCGAGCAATGTTGCTTGAACCCTTGCACACCCCACCATACTCAACTTGTTATCTTGTTTAGGTGTAGGCATGGACATAGGGGGAGTGTTGTTCTCTCAATAAACTCTCCCTCCCCCCATTATGCATAAATTGATCAACTCTTTCACATTAGCCATTATTGATGGTACTTGTGCTTCAAAGACGAGTTTTGGTCATGGGCCCAAGGATAATTCTTCGCGGTGCCATACCAATTGACTCAAATATAGGTGGCTCCGGCCACTGCCCTCTCTCTGGAGAGGTTGTGCAGCGTGTTTTAGTTCTTGTTGTCTCTTGTCTTCCCTTCGTCATGTCGAGCTTGTGTGTGTTCTCTCGTGTGCCAGCGTTTTGGTGTGTCTGCTCGCTTGAAGGTTGCTATGCAAAGGCCTCTTTGTTTTCTTTGTTCTTGAAACAAGCATTCTCTTGAGCACACGGTACTACCGCGGCGTGCCACGGTACTACCGCGGGAGCAGCGCACGGTACTTGCGCACCCAGCGCGGCAGTAATTTTTTACTGCCGCCTGGGGGAGCGGTACTACCGCCCTCTGTGCGGTACTTCCGCCCAGGCGGTCCTACCGCGATGACATGCGGTACTACCGCACTGTCGGGGGCGCATGGGGGTTAAGAGCGGGCAGGGGGAGTTCCAACTCCCCCATACCCATTCATCTGTTTCTCCCCATGCCGTCTCTCTCTCTCTCTCTCGCTCAAGAACGGCGCCGGAGACCCTCGCCGGATCTCCGCCTCCGGCCGCTCTCCATGGATTCCGACCGGTGGGATCGTTCCCCACTACTTCCACTTGCCATGGAACAAGGTTTCTCCCCAAATCCCTCTCTCTTTGGTTCATTCTTTTGTTTCTAGGTTTTTGGGGAGATGCATGTTGTTCTTGAGATTTTAGGCTAAATCTTTGCAAGAGTAGGATGTAGGAGAGTAGTAATGCATAGAGATTGTACTTGATATGTTGTCCCGTGGTAGATTTGATCAACTGTAGTACCGCCTCATTGTCACGGTTGTTCTCAGATCCAGTTGGGGATTCGGATCTGATACCGTGCGGTACTACCGCCACTCCGGTGCGGTACTACCGCTCGTACGGTACTACCGCTCCTCAGGAGAGGTACTACCGCGCGAGACGCGGCACTAAAATTCTACTACCGCTCCGAGACCCGGTACTACCGTGCCACCGTGCGGTACTACCGTGACTAGGAGCGGCACTAAAATTTTAGTACCGCGCAGACAAGCAGTACTACCGTTGTTGTCAAATCTCCCTCATGGCAATTACCAAGTGCGTGTTCTACTTGTTTCCCTTTTTTTTCTCTGGTCTTTGCATTGATCCTTCTCGCTTCTCGTGCGTGTTTTTGTGTTTTGTGTCTTAGGTGGTGGCTCCGGTGCACCTGCTTGCCGTTCCAATCCCAGCCGTGACACGGGTTCCAAGCGTCTGCGCAATCAAGATGAAGCTCCAGAGGGCTCCAATGCCCCCCAACGCAGGACCAAGACCACCGCCACCAAGAACAAGGAGCCCTCCATGGGCATGGATGAGATACCACTGGCTGAGTTTATCTCTCGTAGGAGGATCAACCCTTATGTGAATCCTCGTGCCAACTTCAGAGGGAATGATCTGTTCTGGACCAAGCAGCAGAATCTCATTTATTTGGATGTGATCAAGGGCAAGCAGAACACCTATGTGGACGTGCACTGGATTGATATGAATCACACGAGGGAGGATAAGCACCGTGCCTACTTTGGTGAGGCCTTGGATCTCGTGAAGCATTTTGCCATTGAGGATGTGATCTCTTTCCACCTGGACTTTGATCCCGAGCTTGTGGCCCAGTTCTTTGCTTCGGTTCACTTTCATACTGATGAGGACTGGAGGATGACCTAGATGACCAATGGACATCAGCTGACTGCTACATGGAAGGACTTCATGGATTTGCTCCACGTACCTGATGAGGGGCTCAACACGCCCGTTGGTGTTCGCCCTCATGCCAACTCCGAGTCAGCTAACAAGAACAAGCTCCAGCAGTATTATGTTGAGAAGCTCCTTCCAAGTGGCAAGAAGGCGTGGGTTCTAAACCCTTTCCTTGACATTATGCACCGGATCTTCCGCAACTCTCTCTTCCCACGCATTGGGGACAAGGACAAGGTGCATGCCTATCTTGTGGACATGATGCTCATCTGTGAGGAGGCGCGTCTCACTCAGACCCAGCCATTGGACGTCTCCCACATCATGTGGTGCGAGCTTCAGTTTGCGGTGTTCAACTGTATGGTTCCCATCTATGGACCTTACCTGTTTCTTTTGATCTCGAAGACGTGGGAGAAGCTCTTCCCGCAGGATGAGTTTTTGGCCCCTGACTGGATCCGTCATGACCCCATCAGACTCCGCATCAAGCCCCAGTGGGCTAACACTACTACTCGGGCTGAGGCAGCGGCTGCTAAGATGGATGTTGATGAGGAGGAGATTGAGGAGGAGGACGCAGATGAAGACAGCTCTGCTGGGTATGCCCCTCCCTCCACTGAGCCCTCATGGGTTAAGAAGCTGAAGGCCAAGATGAAGGCCTTGTTCTGCATGCAAGCCCAGGGGCAATACAGGGCTCATGTTACTTCCAAGGAGAGTCGCCGCCACGACAAGAAGATCTACAAGATATTTGGTGAGGAGGTATCCAGTGGGTCTGAGAAGCACATCACTCCAGAGGCCGAATGGATGGTGAAGCAAGGATATTAGTGGACTGAGTCTGAGGAGGAGCCCATCCCCGCCGCCGAGTCTGACGAGGAGCGTGCGAGTGATTACTCCGCTTGAGTCACCACTTGTGTTGTAGGTGTCCTCTCTGCCTTTTTGGCGTCTAGATGCCAAAGGGGGAGAGAGTGTAGGATTTGCGAGTCATTTTATCGTGTTTGTTTCGTTTGCTTTTGTTCCGTTGAACCTCGTTGCTTTGGCTTGGTTTGCGCTTGTGAGACTTATCTATCATATGGTGTAAGATATAGGCACTCTATTGTACCTTATTGAGCTTATGCTATCTTGTGCTATCTATATTATGCTCATATTTACTATCTTGCTTAGTGTTAGCCTTGTTGTTGAAGATATGCCTTGTCTATAAAATATAGGGGGAGTGTTGATCCTAGTATGTGTGTCGTGCAATCCAAAGCACTTATCTAGATAGCACACATCTAGGGGGGAGCCCGTCGATATTTTATAGATGTGGGGTTTGCCCATGTTCATTTTATCTCCTTTTGTGCAAATCCCGTATTGTCATCAATCCACCAAAAAGGGGGAGATTGTAAGGCCATATTTATCCCTTAGTTGTTTTGGTGATTGATGGCAATGCTTTTGCGGACTAATCGTGTGCATTGAGTATTTCAGACATCTCATCACTACGCACAAGGCGATTTGGTGCCCCTCGAAGACTATTGAAGACGGCATTTCTCTACGTTTCTTTTCGGTGGATCTGAGTTGTAGGAAAGCCGTACTATTAAGAGGGGGTCCGCTTTGGAAAGGTTTGGGTGGAATCATCACGTACACGTCTACTCCTTTTGCACCTCCTTTCCTCTGGCACTTTGGAGCATCCTCCGTCTTTTCTCGTCTATGCAAATTGTCGTGTTTGCTGAGCTTGGGCATGCGGTAGTACTGCTCCTAGGAGCGCCAGTACCGCAAGCCCTTGCGGTAGTACCGGGCCCAGGCACGGTAGTACCGCAAGCGCACATGGTAGTACCGCTCCCTTGGAGCTGTAGTACCGTGGCCCCAGGCCAGGAGCTGCTGCGGCTGCAGTAGTAGGGCCGGATGTAATTTCTTACATCCGCGCCCTACGCGGTAGTACCGCGCCCGGTGCGCGGTAATACCGTGCGTTCTGGCCTGGCTCAGCAGCTTGCGTGGCAGTAGGAGCGGATGTAATTTTTTACATCTGCACCCCGCGCGGTAGTACCGCTCCTGGCTTGCTGTACTACCGTGTCGGATTTTTGCATAGGTCCCAACTCAGCGGAAGTTGCCACAGATGTATTTTTATATGTCCGTGCCCTTCCAATATCCAGTCTATCCCTGCCTTGCAGTAGTACCGCAAGGGGAGCGGTAGTACCGCACCAGCGGTTCTACCGCCCTCTGCTTCAGTGCATTTGGGCTGTCCTGGTTTGTGCTGCTCGGGCGGTAGTACCGCAGGGCCATGCGGTAGTACCGCATGCCCTTGCGATAGTACCGCGTCCCTGGCACGGTAGTACCGTGCCACGCAGGCTGGGATGGTGGATAACGGTTGGATTTGTTCTTCCACTATATAAGGGGTGTCTTCTTCTCCGAGTTGACTACCTCTTCCATCCCCAAGCTCCATTTTCGCCCGATCTCTCTCCCTAGCCAATCAAACTTGTTGATTCTCTAGGGGTTGGTTGAGAAGGCCCCAATCTACACTTCCACCAAGAGAAATTTGTTTCTCCCCACTAATCCCTTGCGGATCTTGTTACTGTTGGGTGTTTGAGCACCCTAGCCGGTTGAGGTCACCATGGAGCCATATTCCATTGTGGTGAAGCTTCATGGTGTCATTGGGAGCCTCCAATTAAGTTGTGGAGATTGCCCCAACCTTGTTTCTAAAGGTCCGGTCGCCGCCTCCAAGGGCACCAATAGTGGAATCATGGCATCTCGCATTGTGTGAGGGCGTGAGGAGAATACGATGGCCCTAGTAGCTTTTTGGGGAGCATTGTGCCTCCACACCGCTCCAACGGAGACGTACTTCCCCTCAAAAGGAAGGAACTTCGATAACACATCCTCGTCTTCAACGGCTCCACTCTTGGTTATCTCGTGCCTTTACTTGTGCAAGCTTATTTGTGTTATTTCCCTTGCTTGCTTGTGTGCTTGTTGTTGTTGCATCATATAGGTTGCCCACCTAGTTGCATATCTAGACAACCTACTTTGATGCAAAGTTTAAATTGGTAAAGAAAAGCTAAAAATTGTTAGTTGCCTATTCACCCCCTCCCCCCCTCTAGTCAACTATATCGATCATTTCAAAGGCGCGCCAGCGCCCTGCTGCTGCTGCTGCTGACCGCCGCGCCGGCCACCACGCCGGCCCCTGTGGTGCCTTTCGGCGGGAGGGGCGGGAGGCCCGTACGGGAGGGGGACCAGCCCCAGCTGCTGCTGCGTCGGGTACGGGGGCGGTGCCGCCGGGTAGGGCGCATGGTGGGGCTGCGGGGGCGGCGCGGCGGGGGCCCGCCGCGGGTGGTGCCGGCGGTGAGGGCGGTGTAGATGGCCCGCGCCTTCACCTGCTTCCTCCGCCGCTCCTCCAGCCGGAGGTACGCAACGAACTTGGCAAAGGAGGGCTCGTGGATGACGGTGAGGTTCGCCGCGGCATTGCCGAAGGCCTCGTTGAGCCCGGCGGTGAGCGTGCTGAGTTGGAGGTCATCATCGATCTTTGCGCCAATGTCATGGAGCTCGTCAGCGAGAGTCTTGAGGCGGCGACAATAGTCGTCGACGGAGGAGTTGTCCTGGTGGCACCCAAAAAACTCTTGCTGCAAAAAAACACGACGTTGGAGTTGATTGTCGGTGAAGAGCCTGTTCAGCTTGGTCCACACGGCGTAGGCGTCATCACTGTCTAGCACGGCCGTCTGAAAGAGGTCCGACGAGATGGTGAGGAAGAACCACCGGATGATCGTGGTGTCGATGGTGGACCAGTCATGGAACTCGGGGACGAGGCTGTAGTCGACGGAGCCGTCCACGTGATCAACGAGGTGGTACTCCCGGAACATGAGGGAGAAGTACGTCTTCCACGTGTAGTAGTGTGTCGCCCCCGGTTCAATCGTACACTAATGATGCACGCAAACGTGTACGATCAAGATAAGAGACTCACGAGAAGATATCACAACACAACTCTAAAAACATAAATAAGTCATACAAGCATCATAATACAAGCCAGGGGCCTCGAGGGCTCGAATACAAGTGCTCGATCATAGACAAGTCAGCGGAAGCAACAATATCTGAGTACAGACATAAGTTAAACAAGTTTGCCTTAAGAAGGCTAGCACAAACTGGGATACAAATCGAAAGAGGTGCAGGCCTCCTGCCTGGGATCCTCCTAAACTACTCTTGGTCATCGTCAGCGGCCTGCACGTAGTAGTAGGCACCTCCGTTGTAGTAGGAGTCGTCATCGACGGTGGCGTCTGGCTCCTGGGCTCCAGCATCTGGTTGCGACAACCAGGAAGAAAGGAAAGGGGGAAAGGGGGAGAAAAGCAACCATGAGTACTCATCCAAAGTACTCGCAAGCAAGGATCTACACTACTTATGCATGGGTATCTGTGTAAAGGGGCAATATCGGTGGACTGAACTGCAGAATGCCAGAATAAGAGGGGGGTAGCTAATCCTATCGAAGACTACGCTTCTGGCAGCCTCCATCTTGCAGCATGTAGAAGAGAGTAGATGGTAAGTTCACCAAGTATCATCGCATAGCATAAACCTACCCGGCGATCCTCTCCTCGTCGCTCTGTGTGAGAGCGATCTCCGGGTTATATCTGGCACTTGGAAGGGTGTGTTTTATTAAATATCCGGTTCTAGTTGTCATAAGGTCAAGGTACAACTCTGGGTCGTCCTGTTACCGAAGATCACGGCTATTCGAATAGATAAACTTCCCTGTAGGGGTGCACCACATTACCCAACACGCTCGATCCCCTTTGGCCGGACACACTTTTCTGGGTCATGCCCGGCCTCGGAAGATCAACACGCCGCAGCCCCACCTAGGTACAACAGAGAGGTCAGCACGCCGGTCTACATCCTAAGCGCGCAGGGGTCTAGGCCCATCGCCCATTGCACACCTGCATGTTGCGTGGGCGGCCGGAAGCAGACCTAGCCCCCTTAATACAAGAGCAGGCTTATGGTCCAATCCGGTGCGCGCTGCTCAGTCGCTGACGTCAAGAAGATTTCGGCTGATACCACGACGTCGAGTGCCCATAACTGTTCCCACATAGTTGGTTAGTGTGTATAAGCCAGTGGCCAGACTGAGGTCAAATACCAAGAATTCGTTAAGCGTGTTATTTTAAAGTAACTATGAACGCCGACCAGGGACAGTCCCACCTCTCACCCAGGTGGTCTCAACCTGCCCTGTCGCTCCGCCACAAAGATCCACACAGAGGGCCGTCGGGAAAGTATGTCCTTTCAGCCCCCAATCCATGAATCAACCGCGGGTACTCAACGAGCCGAGCCGACTTTAGTCACCACATGTATCATGTATTATGTATATAAGTATATACCCGTGATCACCTCCCGAGTGATCACGGCCCGATAGTATAGCATGGCAGACAGACAAGAATGTAGGGCCACTGATGGAATACTAGCATCCTATACTAAGCATGTAGGATTGCAGGTAAAGGTAACAATAGTAGTAGCAAGGACAGGCTATGCATGAGGATAGGATTAACGGAAAGCAGTAACATGTTACACTACTCTAATGCAAGCAGTAGAGAGAAGAGTAGGCGATATCTGGTGATCAAGGGGGGGGCTTGCCTGGTTGCTCTGGCAAGAAGGAGGGGTCGTCAACACAGTCGTCGATCTGGGTAGCAGTGGCATCAGTCTCGGAGTCTAGCGAGAGAAGATGGGGAAGAAACAATAAATATAATGCAAACATACGCATGACGATGCATGACATGACAATGAGCGTTGCTAGGGGTGCCCAAACGTGGTAGTAGGTGATACCGGCGAAGGGGGAAAACATCCGGGAAAGTATTCCCGGTGTTTCGCGCCCCCCTCTGAACCGAAGGGGAAATTTGCGTGTTTGCTATGCTAGGGATGTGTGGCGGACGAATGGGCTGCGTATCCGGATTCGTCTCGTCGTTCTGAGCAACTTTCATGTACAAAGTATTTTCATCCGAGCTACGGATTATTTTATATTAAATTTCAAAGTTTTAATTCATTTTCAGGAATTAACAGATTAATTTAATTGGAAATCATTTATGACGTCATCATGACGTCAGCGGTCAAAGCTGACCGTTGACCGGTCAAACTGACGGGTGAGGCCCGTTTGTCATTGACTGCCTAACTAACTAACAGATTAATTAGATTAGTTAGCAGGTTAATTAGGTTTAATTAGTTAACTAACAGAATTAATTAAGTTAATTAATTACTTAAAAACTTATTTAATTAATTTAATTATTGTTTTTCTTTCTTTTTTTTAACGTTCTCAGGGGCGGGGCCCCACTTGTCAATGGGCCAGGGGCCTTAACGGGTCGCCGGTGGCGGTTCTCGGGCAAAGGCGGAGCCGGGCGACGGGCGCCAACCCGCCCAACAAGGCGTTGCGGCAAGCAGGGGAAGGGGGGCCGGCGCGTGGCCCAGCGCCGGTGACACAGGCCGGAGCGGGGCGGCACGGCGAGGCCATGGCCTCGCGGGGGCGCTGGCGCGCGGCAGCAGAGGCCGGTGCGGTGCGGCCCGGGTGCGAGGCACCGCGGCACGAGGCGGAGAGTAATGGCAGCGACGACGCTGCAGGCAGTCGGGTCGGAGGGGGGCGTGAAGGCGCGGGCGGCTCCAGGGAGCCGCGGCCCGGGAGGGAGTGGAGCTGAGCGACGGCACCGGTGAACGCAGCTGCGGGCGGATGCACGAGCGGGAGCAGCAACGGGAAGTGTGGGCGCGAGCGCGTGCTGTCGG
>NC_057808.1:135516720-135536524 GCF_018294505.1 Triticum aestivum
TGGGACCAGGGCGGCACCGGGCGCCGTCGTCGAGGGGGGGCGATGGGATCGGGCTCCTCCCGATCCAGATCCAGACGAGGGGGCGGGGGAGAGAGGAGTGGACCGACGGGGGAGTGGGTTGGTTAGGGTTAGGGTTTGCGGGTGTGAGGGGGAGGCCTAAGTAGGCCAGGTGGTAGCGGGGTGGGCCGGCCTGGTAGGCCGAAGCCCAGTGAGGGGGGCTTTTACTTTCATTTTGTTTTTGCTTTGTTCTTGTTTTGATTTTTCCTTTTTATTTTTATTTTTTATTATTTCCTTCAAACTTTAACTTAGTTCAATTTATAAAATTTCAAAACAGCACCTAAATTTAGTATGTCAAATATTCCACTGCCACATTAATTTGCTACCCAAGGTAAAATAGTTTTGTAATTATTTAATATTTAAAAGTATTTGAATAATAGTTTTGCTACTGTTTTATTCAGCTTGTAGTATTTAAACATTTCATAAAGGTTTGGTTTCTCCACCATAATTTCCTATGCAATATTTGGTTCACTCCAAACATTTTGGTTTTAATATTTGAAAAGTTTTATTGTTTGCTTGATTTTGAATTTGAATTTGAATCGGTTTCGAACTGATGCGAGATTATCAACAGTAATCGAAGTGACGTGGCATCATTAGCAGAGGGTTGTTGTAGCTTAATTACCCGGGCGTCACAATTCTCCTCCACTACAAGAAATCTCGTCCCGAGATTTAGGAGCGGGAGTAAGGGGGAAGGGATCTGGTTACGTAATTCTAACGATTCTTCTCAGTCATAGTTGCTCTTCTCGAAGAGGTTGATCCATTACATTGATGTCTTCATTTCTCTGCTTCAGGTCATCATGATGAAGTTGTCGTCCTTCCTTCAGGATCTTCACCGTACTTACAAAAGGGTACGAAGGGAGAACTCTATAAGGACGGATTCTAACAAGATCGAGCATCAGATGGGTAACTCAGGGGAAGAAGCATAAGTATCTCTCGAATTGAAACTTAAGAAGATATCGAGAGCAAAGTAAGAAGGTACCTTAAGAAGTTTCAAACGGATAGGCAATCCTTCGATGCCTAATCAGAAGGTGAAAGGGGTTTCAGGGCAACGAGAATAAGTATTGCGTCTGATACCAGAATAGATCACTAGGAGGGTGGCCTGTGAATTACATACGTAGCCAGGCTCGAGAAATAATTTTGGAGATAGGGATATACAAAAGAGTCAGGTTTTGATCCTGGGAACTGTGGGTTATGGGCCCACCATGTGGGTTAAAGAAGGAGGGGCAGCGACATCTTGCATGGTCATGATAGCAAGGCATGTCAGGGAATAGCCTGTCAGTTATGTCGGCATCAACGTCGGTACCAAGGGCGAGGGGCGAGGAGAACCATTTTCCTGCTCGTTGAACGAGGCGGACCAATAGGAAAGGTTCTCGTCCATCGGTGGCTACCAGAATGTCATCAACAATAGTAATAGGGTCTTACTGACAGAATTGTACAACAAGGTGTTTACATAAGCAGGAGAATATTACTGCTTAGATCATATAGATCACAAGAAAGGTTAAACCAAACAATGGAAAGGAAAATATGATTATCAGATTAAACAGAACAATGGAAAGGAAAATGTGTTCAAACACATATTCCAGGGGTATATCCTTCCCACGGACAAGTAGGGCATGATATCCATGACAGGATATAAAGTAGAAAACCCTTTAGGTAAGGGGAGAGAAACTTCATGACATTACCCATACAATGGTGTTTGGATAATTGATAAAGAAAATTTAGCAGTGTGCTTCAAATGTTCTTATTGAAAATCGGAGTACCAGTGACATGCTTCGAGATAGAATTGACAAGGTCTTCAAGCAAAGGTCAGACTCTGGATACACGAAGGATCCATCAGGAACAACTTGTAGAATAAGTCTTACAATTTCCTCATGAAAGAATGGATAACCTTGCAGAAAAGGAAACTATAACACTAGGTGCTCCGGCCAGGTGTGCTAGGCATGACATCACCTTACCCGATCATGTAAAGATGTTATAACTCCTGGAAATATGTTCCAACCATCAAATCTGACTGAGATCCAGATCTGATTGGTGTCAGGATAACTCAGACTCGGGATGCTTGAGAAGAAAGGTGCAACACAAATTGTCGAGATGACATTGTAAGATTCTCGGGAATTGAACTATGGAAGCAAGTTCCGAAACAAGAGTTCATCATTAAACCTTGGAGGGGATGGGGATGTGGCTGATGGACTCAGCGACAATCCATTGAGATTTCCAAAAAGATGGATTTCCACAACTATGTGAACAAGGAGATAACATTAGCCAGATCAACTGACTTAATGATGTATGCTGGAGGAAAACATACACAATTAAACATTGGTTGAAAGGTGCACCTGAAATATGGCTGGGTTGCACGACCAACGTCGGAATGGCGATTGAGCAACAACACACTAAATTGGAATTATTGTCCAATAACTCTGAAGTAATAGGATTGCTAGAGATATTAAATTTGCACAATAGAGTTCACTCAACACGGGGATCAAGAAAAGAATGGTGATGGCGAGAAGCATCACTGTATCACGAATTCTTAAGAGGTGGTGAAATTCTCACAACATTGATGACATAAGAGATGGTAATTTCCAAGGTAAAGAAGAACAATTGCTGGATAGCAAGGAACTCAAGGTATAACACGAAACATGAACAAGTTTGTGTTGAACGGAAGGCAATAAAGTGGTCGATGATAACACAAATCATCAAGGGCAAGGATGGTATTTCTCATCATGAATTCAATTGGTATCCTGGAAGGAGTTAAAATGTTGATGATGATCACGACAAATTTTGTCGAGAGGCTCCATGAAGATGCAATCGCTCGGCGACGACATCAATGTTGGAAATATGCCCTAGAGGCAATAATAAATAGGTTATTATTATATTTCCTTGTTCATGATAATCGTTTATATCCATGCTAGAATTGTATTGATAGGAAACTCAGATACATGTGTGGATACATAGACAACACCATGTCCCTAGTAAGCCTCTAGTTGACTAGCTCGTTGATCAATAGATGGTTACGGTTTCCTGACCATGGACATTGGATGTCGTTGATAACGGGATCACATCATTAGGAGAATGATGTGATGGACAAGACCCAATCCTAAGCCTAGCACAAGATCGTGTAGTTCGTTTGCTCAGAGCTTTTCTAATGTCAAGTATCATTTCCTTAGACCATGAGATTGTGCAACTCCCGGATACCGTAGGAATGCTTTGGGTGTGCCAAATGTCACAACGTAACTGGGTGGCTATAAAGGTGCACTACGGGTATCACCGAAAGTGTTTGTTGGGTTGGCACGAATCGAGACTGGGATTTGTCACTCCGTGTAAACGGAGAGGTATCTCTGGGCCCACTCGGTAGGACATCATCATAATGTGCACAGTGTGACCAAGGAGTTGATCACGGGATGATGTGAGTTACGGAACGAGTAAAGAGACTTGCCGGTAACGAGATTGAACAAGGTATAGGGATACCGACGATCGAATCTCGGGCAAGTAACATACCGATGGACAAAGGGAATTGAATACGGGATTGATTGAATCCCCGACATCGTGGTTCATCCGATGAGATCATCGTGGAACATGTGGGAGCCAACATGGGTATCCAGATCCCGCTGTTGGTTATTGACCGGAGAACGTCTCGGTCATGTCTGCATGGTTCCCGAACCCGTAGGGTCTACACACTTAAGGTTCGATGACGCTAGGGTTATAGGGAAAGCATGTACGTGGTTACCGAATGTTGTTCGGAGTCCCGGATGAGATTCCGGACGTCACGAGGAGTTCCGGAATGGTCCGGAGGTAAAGATTTATATATGGAAAGTTGTTGTTCGGGTTCCGGGAAAAGTTCGGGTTTTTTCGGTATTGTACCGGGAAGCTTCCAGAAGATTCCGGAGGATTCCGGAGGGGTCCGGAGGTCCGGAAAATGTTCCACCACGTCCAATACAGTAGCATGGGCTGTAAGGGGGCGCCCTAGCCTTAATGGGCCAGGGGAACCAGCCCCCCAAGGCCCATGCGCATGGGAGAGGGGAAACCCTAAGGGGGAGGGCCTCCACTTGACTTGGGAGGCACTCCTCCCCCCTTTGGCCGCCCCCCAAGCCCCATCTAGGGCTAGCCGCACCCCTTGAGGGGGGAAACCCTAGATGGGGGCGCAGCCCTCCCCCTCCCCTATATATATTGAGGTTTTGGGCTGCCATAGACATGAGAACGTCTCCTTTTGGTGCAGCCCTACCCCTCTCCCTCCTCCTCCTCTCCCGCGGTGCTTGGCGAAGCCCTGCGGGATTGCCACGCTCCTCCACCACCACCATGCCGTCGTGTTGCTGCTGGATGGAGTCTTTCCCAACCTCTCCCTCTCTCCTTGCTGGATCAAGGCGTGGGAGACGTCACCGGGCTGCACGTGTGTTGAACGCGGAGGCACCGTACTTTCGGTGCTTAGATCGGAATCAACCGCGATCTGAATCGCTACGAGTACGACTCCCTCATCCGCGTTCTTGCAACGCTTCCGCATCGCGATCTACAAGGGTATGTAGATTCACTCCCCTTCCCCTTGTTGCTAGATTACTCCATAGATTGATCTTGGTGATGCGTAGAAAATTTTGAATTTCTGCTATGTTCCCCAACAGTGGCATCATGAGCCAGGTCTATGCGTAGTTTCTATGCACGAGTAGAACACAAAGTAGTTGTGGGCGTTGATGTTGCCAATTCTTCTTGCCGCTACTAGTCTTATCTTGTTTCGGCGGCATTGTGGGATGAAGCGGCCCGGACCGACCTTACACGTACGCTTACGTGAGACAGGTTCCACCGACTGACATGCACTAGATGCATAAGGTGGCTAGCGGGTGTCTGTCTCTCCTACTTTAGTCGGAACGGATTCGATGAAAAGGGTCCTTATGAAGGGTAAATAGAAATTGGCAAATCACGTTGTGGTCATACGTAGGTAAGAAACGTTCTTGCTAGAAACCTACAAACCACGTAAAAAAACTTGCAACAACAATTAGAGGACGTCTAACTTGTTTTTGCAGCAAGTGCTATGTGATGTGATATGGCCAGAAGATGTGATGAATGATATATGTGATGTATGAGATTGATCATATTCTTGTAATAGGAATCACGACTTGCATGTCGATGAGTATGACAACCGGCAGGAGCCATAGGAGTTGTCTTTATTTTTTGTATGACCTGCGTGTCATTGAATAACGCCATGTAAATTACTTTACTTTATTGCTAAGCGCGTTAGCCATAGAAGTAGAAGTAATCGTTGGCATGACAACTTCATGAAGACACAATGATGGAGATCATGGTGTCATGCCGGTGACAAAGATGATCATGGTGCCCCGAAGATGGAGATCAAAGGAGCAAAATGATATTGGCCATATCATGTCACTATTTGATTGCATGTGATGTTTATCATGTTATGCATCTTATTTGCTTAGAACGACGGTAGTAAGTAAGATGATCCCTCACTAAAATTTCAAGAAAGTGTTCACCCTAACTGTGCACCGTTGCGAAGGTTCGTCGTTTCGAAGCACCACGTGATGATCGGGTGTGATAGATTCTTACGTTCGAATACAACGGGTGTTGACGAGCCTAGCATGTACAGACATGGCCTCGGCACACACGCAATACACTTAGGTTGACTTGACGAGCCTAGCATGTACAGACATGGCCTCGGAACACAAGAGACCGAAAAGTCGAACATGAGTCGTATAGCAGATACGATCAACATGGAGATGTTCACCGATGATGACTAGTCCGTCTCACGTGATGATCGGACACGGCCTAGTTTGACTCGGATCATGTATCACTTAGATGACTAGAGGGATGTCTATCTGAGTGGGAGTTCATTAATCAGACGAACTTCATTATCATGAACATAGTCAAAAGGTCTTTGCGAATTATGTCTTGCGCTTTAAGTTCTACTGGTTTAGATATGTTCCTAGAGAAAATTTAGTTGAAAGTTGGTAGTAGCAATTATGCGGACTGGGTCCGTAAACTGAGGATTGTCCTCATTACTACACAGAAGGCTTATGTCCTTAATGCACCGCTCGGTGTGCTGAACCTCAGCGTCGTCTGTAGATGTTGCGAAACATCTGACATACACGTTTTGATAACTACGTGATAGTTCAGTGCGGTTTAGAATTGTGGCACCCAAGACGTTTTGAAACGTCGCAGAACATGTGAGATGTTCCAAAGACTGAAATTGGGATTTCAGACTAGTGCCCACGTCAAGAGGTATGAGACCTCTGACAAGTTTCTTAAGCCTGCAAACTAAGGGAGAAAATCTCAATCGTTGAGCGTGTGCTCAGATTGTCTGAATACCACAATCGCTTGAATCGAGTGGGAGTTAATCTCCCAGATGAGATAGCGATAGTTCTCCATAGTCACTGCCACCAAGCTAGTAGAGCTTCGTGATGAACTATAACATATCAAGGATAGTTATGATGATCCTTGAGCTATTCGCGATGTTTGACACCGCGAGAGTAGAAATCAAGAAGGAGCATCAATTGTTGATGGTTAGTAGAACCACTAGTTTAAGAAGGGCAAGGGCAAAAGGGATACTTCATGAAACAGCAAGTCGTTTGCTGCTCTAGTGAAGAATCCCAAGGTTGAACCCAAACCCGAGACTAAGTGCTTCTGTAATAAGAGGAACGGTCACTGAAGCAGTACTACCCTAGATACTTGGTAGATGAGAAGGCAGGCAAGGTCGACAGAAGTATATTGGATATACGTTATATGAATGTGTACTTTACTAGTACTCCTAGCAGCACCAGGGCATTAGATACTGGTTCGGTTGCTAAGTGTTAGTAACTCGAAATAAAAGCTGTGGAATAAATGGAGACTAGCTAAAGGTGAGATGACGATATGTGTTGGAAGTGTTTCCAAGGTTGATGTGATCAAGCATCGCATGCTCCCTCTACCATCGAGATTTGGTGGTTGCGTTGAACATGATTGGATTATGTTTACCGCAAAACGGTTATTCATTTAAGGAGAATAATGGTTACTCTGTTTATTTGAATAATACCTTCAATGGTCTTGCACCTAAAATGAATCTCGATCGTAGTGATACACATGTTCATGCCAAAAAGATATAAGATAGTAATGATAGTACCACATACTTGTGGCACTGCCACTTGAGTCATATTGGTATAGAATGCATGAGGAAGCTCCATGTGGATGGATCTTTGGACTCACTCATTTTGAAAAGATTGAGACATGCAAACCATGTCTATTGGTATATATGCATGAAGAAACTCCATGCAGATGGATCGTTTAGACTCACTTGATTATGAATCACTTGAGACATGCAAATCATACCACATGGGCAAGATGACTGAAAGTCCTCGTTTTCAGTAAGATGGAACAAGAGAGCAACTTATTGGAAGTAATACATTTTGATGTATGCAGTCCAATGAGTGCTGAGGCATGCAGTGGATATCGTTATTTTCTTACTTCACAGATAATTTGAGTAGATGCTGAGTGTATTTACTTGATGAAACACTAGTCTGAATTATTGAAAGGTTCAAGTAATTTCAGAGTGAAGTTGAAGATTGTCGTGACAAGAGGATAAAATGTCTATGATATGATCATAGAGATATCTGAGTTACGAGTTTGGCACACAATTAAGACATTGTGGAAAGTGTTTCACAATTAATACCGCCTGGAACACCATAGTGTGATGGTGTGTCCGAACATCATAACTACACCCTATTGGATATGGTGCATACCATGATGTTTCTTATCAAATTACCACTATCGTTTATGGGTTAGGCATTAGAGACAACCGCATTCACTTTAAAAAGGGGCACCACGCAATTCCGTTGAGACGACACCGTTTATAGAAACCTAAGTTGTCGTTTCTTAAAAGTTTGGGGCTGCGACGCTTATGTGAAAAATGTTTCAGGCTGATAAGCTCGAACCCAAAGCGGATAAATGCATCTTCATAGAAAACCCGAAACAGTTGGGTATACCTCCTATTTCAGATCTGGAAGCAAAAGTAATTGCTTCTAGCAATAAGTCCTTTCTCGAGGAAAAGTTTCTCTCGAAAGAATTGAGTGGGAGGATGGTGGAGACTTGATAAGGTTATTGAACCGTCACTTCAACTAGTGTGTAGCAGGGCACAGGAAGTTGTTCCTGTGGCACCTATACCAATTGAAGTAGAAGCTTATGATAGTGATCATGAAACTTCGGATCAAGTCACCACCAAACCTCGTAGGACGACGAGGATGCGTGCTACTTTAGAGTGGTACGTGATCCTGTCTGAGATATCATGTTGTTGGACAATACTGAACCTACGAGCTATGGAGAAGCGATGGTGGGCCCATATTCCGACAAATGGTTAGAAACCATGAAATCCAAGATAAATGGATCTTTGAGAAGAAGACGGACGTGGACGGTAATGTTACCGTCTATGAAGCTCGACTTGTGGCAAAGAGTATTTTCACAAGTTCAAGGAGTTGACTACGATGAGTTTTTCTCATCCGTAGCGATGCTTAGGTCCGTCGGAATCATGTTAGCATTAGCTACATTTATGAAATCTGGCAGATGGATGTCAAAACAA
Source organism: Triticum aestivum (assembly GCF_018294505.1). NCBI lineage: Eukaryota > Viridiplantae > Streptophyta > Magnoliopsida > Poales > Poaceae > Triticum > Triticum aestivum. The sequence continues at coordinate 135,525,323 of NC_057808.1, forward strand.
GTTTCCTTACCAGTTTTCGTAAGGAAAGGTTGTATGTGATACAATCAGAAAGGTTTTGTCGATCCTAAGGATGCTAAAAGGTATGCTAGCTCCAGCGATCCTTCCATGGATTAGAGCAAGCATCTCGGAGTCAGAATATACGCTTTGATGGGGTGATCAAAGTTTTTGGGTTTATACAAAGTTTGTTAGAAACTTGTATTTACAATAAAGTGAGTGGGAGCGCTACAACATTTCTGATAAGTATATGTGAATGACATATTGTTGATCCGAAATAATGTAAAATTTCTGGAAAGCATAAAGGGTTGTTTGAAAGGAGTTTTTCAAAGGAAGACCTGGATAAAGCTGCTTACATATTGGGCATCAAGATCTATAGAGATAGATCAAGACGCCCGATGATACTTTCAAAAGAACGCACACCTTGACATGATTTTGAAAGAATTCAAAATAGATCAACAAAGAAGGAGTTCTTGGCTGTGTTACAAGGTGTGAGTATTGAGTAAGACTCAAGACCTGACCACAGCAGAAGAGAGAGAAAGGACGAAGGTCGTCCCCTATGCTTTAGACGTAGGCTCTACAGTATGCTATGCTGTGTACCGCACATGAAGTGTGCCTTGCCATGAGTTGGTCAAGGGGTACAATAGTGATCCGGGAATGGATCACATGACAGCGGTCGAACTTATCCTTAGTACCTAGTGGACTAGGGAATTTTCTTGATTATGGAGGTGAAAAGGAGTTCGTCGTAAAGGGTTACGTCGATGCGAACTTTGACACTAATCCGGATGACTCTGAGTAGTAAACCGGATTCGTATAGTAGAGCAATGACTTGAAATGGCTCCAAGTAGCGCATGGTAGCATCCACAAAGATGACATAGATATTCGTAAAGCACACACGGATCTGAAAGGTTCAGACCCGTTGACTAATAACCTCTCTCACAAGCATAACATGATCAAACCAGAACTCATTGAGTGTTAATCACATAGAGATGTGAACTAGATTGTTGACTCTAGTAAACTCTTGGGTGTTGGTCACATGGTGATGTGACCTGTCAGTGTTAATCACATGGTGATGTGAACTAGATTATTGACTCTAGTGCAAGTGGGAGACTGTTGGAAATATGCCCTAGAGGCAATAATAAATAGGTTATTATTATATTTCCTTGTTCATGATAATCGTTTATTATCCATGCTAGAATTGTATTGATAGGAAACTCAGATACATGTGTGGATACATAGACAACACCATGTCCCTAGTAAGCCTCTAGTTGACTAGCTCGTTGATCAATAGATGGTTACGGTTTCCTGACCATGGACATTGGATGTCCTTGATAACGGGATCACATCATTAGGAGAATGATGTGATGGACAAGACCCAATCCTAAGCCTAGCACAAGATCGTGTAGTTCGTTTGCTCAGAGCTTTTCTAATGTCAAGTATCACTTCCTTAGACCATGAGATTGTGCAACTCCCGGATACCGTAGGAATGCTTTGGGTGTGCCAAACGTCACAACGTAACTGGGTGGCTATAAAGGTGCACTACGGGTATCTCCGAAAGTGTCTGTTGGGTTGGCACGAATCGAGACTGGGATTTGTCACTCCGTGTAAACGGAGAGGTATCTCTGGGCCCACTCGGTAGGACATCATCATTATGTGCACAATGTGACCAAGGAGTTGATCACGGGATGATGTGAGTTACGGAACGAGTAAAGAGACTTGCCGGTAACGAGATTGAACAAGGTATAGGGATACCGACGATCGAATCTCGGGCAAGTAACATACCGATGGACAAAGGGAATTGTATACGGGATTGATTGAATCCCCGACATCGTGGTTCATCCGATGAGATCATCGTGGAACATGTGGGAGCCAACATGGGTATCCAGATCCCGCTGTCGGTTATTGACCGGAGAACGTCTCGGTCATGTCTGCATGGTTCCCGAACCCGTAGGGTCTACACGCTTAAGGTTCGATGACGCTAGGGTTATAGGGAAAGCATGTACGTGGTTACCGAATGTTGTTCGGAGTCCCGGATGAGATCCCGGACGTCACGAGGAGTTCCGGAATGGTCCGGAGGTAAAGATTTATATATGGGAAGTCCTGTTTTGGTCACCGGAAAAGTTTCGGGTGAAATCGGTAATGTACCGGGACCACCGGGAGGGTCCCGGGGGTCCACCAAGTGGGGCCACCAGCCCCAGAAGGCTGCGTGGGCCAAGTGTGGGAGGGGACCAGCCCCAGGTGGGCTGGTGCGCCCCCCCACCAAGGCCCAAGGCGCATGGGAGAGTGGGAGGGGGCAAACCCTAGGTCCAGATGGGCCTTAGGGCCCATCTAGTGGGGCGCCTCCCCCTCTCCTCCCCTTGGCCGCCCCCTTGATGGGATCTAGGGCTGGCTGCCTCCTCTTGGGGGTTTGGACTCACTCATTTTGAAAAGATTGAGACATGCGAACCATGTCTATTGGTATATATGCATGAAGAAACTCCATGCAGATGGATCGTTTAGACTCACTTGATTATGAATCACTTGAGACATGCAAATCATACCACATGGGCAAGATGACTGAAAGTCCTCGTTTTCAGTAAGATGGAACAAGAGAGCAACTTATTGGAAGTAATACATTTTGATGTACGCAGTCCAATGAGTGCTGAGGCATGCAGTGGATATCGTTATGTTCTTACTTCACAGATAATTTGAGTAGATGCTGAGTGTATTTACTTGATGAAACACTAGTCTGAATTATTGAAAGGTTCAAGTAATTTCAGAGTGAAGTTGAAGATTGTCGTGACAAGAGGATAAAATGTCTATGATATGATCATAGAGATATCTGAGTTACGAGTTTGGCACACAATTAAGACATTGTGGAAAGTGTTTCACAATTAATACCGCCTGGAACACCATAGTGTGATGGTGTGTCCGAACATCATAACTACACCCTATTGGATATGGTGCATACCATGATGTTTCTTATCAAATTACCACTATCGTTTATGGGTTAGGCATTAGAGACAACCGCATTCACTTTAAAAAGGGGCACCACGTAATTCCGTTGAGACGACACCGTTTATAGAAACCTAAGTTGTTGTTTCTTAAAAGTTTGGGGCTGCGACGCTTATGTGAAAAATGTTTCAGGCTGATAAGCTCGAACCCAAAGCGGATAAATGCATCTTCATAGAAAACCCAAAACAGTTGGGTATACCTCCTATTTCAGATCTGGAAGCAAAAGTAATTGCTTCTAGCAATAAGTCCTTTCTCGAGGAAAAGTTTCTCTCGAAAGAATTGAGTGGGAGGATGGTGGAGACTTGATAAGGTTATTGAACCGTCACTTCAACTAGTGTGTAGCTGGGCACAGGAAGTTGTTCCTGTGGCACCTACACCAATTGAAGTGGAAGCTTATGATAGTGATCATGAAACTTCGGATCAAGTCACTACCAAACCTCGTAGGATGACGAGGATGCGTAATACTTCAGAGTAGTGCGTGATCCTGTCTGAGATATCATGTTGTTGGACAATACTGAACCTACGAGCTATGGAGAAGCGATGGTGGGCCCATATTCCGACAAATGGTTAAGAGCCATGAAATCCGAGATAAATGGATCTTTGAGAAGAAGACGGACGTGGACGGTAATGTTACCGTCTATGAAGCTCGACTTGTGGCAAAGAGTATTTCCACAAGTTCAAGGAGTTGACTACGATGAGATTTTCTCATCCGTAGCGATGCTTAAGTCTGTCGGAATCATGTTAGCATTAGCTGCATTTATGAAATCTGGCAGATGGATGTCAAAACAAGTTTCCTTACCAGTTTTCGTAAGGAAAGGTTGTATGTGATACAATCAGAAAGGTTTTGTCGATCCTAAGGATGCTAAAAGGTATGCTAGCTCCAGCGATCCTTCCATGGATTAGAGCAAGCATCTCGGAGTCAGAATATACGCTTTGATGGGGTGATCAAAGTTTTTGGGTTTATACAAAGTTTGTTAGAAACTTGTATTTACAATAAAGTGAGTGGGAGCGCTACAACATTTCTGATAAGTATATGTGAATGACATATTGTTGATCCGAAATAATGTAAAATTTCTGGAAAGCATAAAGGGTTGTTTGAAAGGAGTTTTTCAAAGGAAGACCTGGATAAAGCTGCTTACATATTGGGCATCAAGATCTATAGAGATAGATCAAGACGCCTGATGATACTTTCAAAAGAACGCACACCTTGAAATGTTTTTGAAAGAATTCAAAATAGATCAACAAAGAAGGAGTTCTTGGCTGTGTTACAAGGTGTGAGTATTGAGTAAGACTCAAGACCTGACCACAGCAGAAGAGAGAGAAAGGACGAAGGTCGTCCCCTATGCTTTAGACGTAGGCTCTACAGTATGCTATGCTGTGTACCGCACATGAAGTGTGCCTTGCCATGAGTTGGTCAAGGGGTACAATAGTGATCCGGGAATGGATCACATGACAGCGGTCGAACTTATCCTTAGTACCTAGTGGACTAGGGAATTTTCTTGATTATGGAGGTGAAAAGGAGTTCGTCGTAAAGGGTTACGTCGATGCGAACTTTGACACTAATCCGGATGACTCTGAGTAGTAAACCGGATTCGTATAGTAGAGCAATGACTTGAAATGGCTCCAAGTAGCGCGTGGTAGCATCCACAAAGAAGACATAGATATTCGTAAAGCACACACGGATCTGAAAGGTTCAGACCCGTTGACTAATAACCTCTCTCACAAGCATAACATGATCAAACCAGAACTCATTGAGTGTTAATCACATAGAGATGTGAACTAGATTGTTGACTCTAGTAAACTCTTGGGTGTTGGTCACATGGTGATGTGACCTGTCAGTGTTAATCACATGGTGATGTGAACTAGATTATTGACTCTAGTGCAAGTGGGAGACTGTTGGAAATATGCCCTAGAGGCAATAATAAATAGGTTATTATTATATTTCCTTGTTCATGATAATCGTTTATTATCCATGCTAGAATTGTATTGATAGGAAACTCAGATACATGTGTGGATACATAGACAACACCATGTCCCTAGTAAGCCTCTAGTTGACTAGCTCGTTGATCAATAGATGGTTACGGTTTCCTGACCATGGACATTGGATGTCGTTGATAACGGGATCACATCATTAGGAGAATGATGTGATGGACGAGACCCAATCCTAAGCCTAGCACAAGATCGTGTAGTTCGTTTGCTCAGAGCTTTTCTAATGTCAAGTATCACTTCCTTAGACCATGAGATTGTGCAACTCCCGGATACCGTAGGAATGCTTTGGGTGTGCCAAACGTCACAACGTAACTGGGTGGCTATAAAGGTGCACTACGGGTATCTCCGAAAGTGTCTGTTGGGTTGGCACGAATCGAGACTGGGATTTGTCACTCCGTGTAAACGGAGAGGTATCTCTGGGCCCACTCGGTAGGACATCATCATTATGTGCACAATGTGACCAAGGAGTTGATCACGGGATGATGTGAGTTACGGAACGAGTAAAGAGACTTGCCGGTAACGAGATTGAACAAGGTATAGGGATACCGACGATCGAATCTCGGGCAAGTAACATATCGATGGACAAAGGGAATTGAATACGGGATTGATTGAATCCCCGACATCGTGGTTCATCCGATGAGATCATCGTGGAACATGTGGGAGCCAACATGGGTATCCAGATCCCGCTGTTGGTTATTGACCGGAGAACGTCTCGGTCATGTCTGCATGGTTCCCGAACCCGTAGGGTCTACACACTTAAGGTTCGATGACGCTAGGGTTATAGGGAAAGCATGTACGTGGTTACCGAATGTTGTTCGGAGTCCCGGATGAGATCCCGGACGTCACGAGGAGTTCCGGAATGGTCCGGAGGTAAAGATTTATATATGGAAAGTTGTTGTTCGGGTTCCGGGAAAAGTTTGGGTTTTTTCGGTATTGTACCGGGAAGCTTCCAGAAGATTCCGGAGGATTCCGGAGGGGTCCGGAGGTCCGGAAAATGTTCCACCACGTCCAATACAGTAGCATGGGCTGTAAGGGGGCGCCCTAGCCTTAATGGGCCAGGGGAACCAGCCCCCCAAGGCCCATGCGCATGGGAGAGGGGAAACCCTAAGGGGGAGGGCCTCCACTTGACTTGGGAGGCACTCCTCCCCATTTGGCCGCCCCCCAAGCCCCATCTAGGGCTAGCCGCACCCCTTGAGGGGGGAAACCCTAGATGGGGGCGCAGCCCTCCCCCTCCCCTATATATATTGAGGTTTTGGGCTGCCATAGACATGAGAACGTCTCCTTTTGGTGCAGCCCTACCCCTCTCCCTCCTCCTCCTCTCCCGCGGTGCTTGGCGAAGCCCTGCGGGATTGCCACGCTCCTCCACCACCACCATGCCGTCGTGTTGCTGCTGGATGGAGTCTTTCCCAACCTCTCCCTCTCTCCTTGCTGGATCAAGGCGTGGGAGACGTCACCGGGCTGCACGTGTGTTGAACGCGGAGGCACCGTACTTTCGGTGCTTAGATCGGAATCAACCGCGATCTGAATCGCTACGAGTACGACTCCCTCATCCGCGTTCTTGCAACGCTTCCGCATCGCGATCTACAAGGGTATGTAGATTCACTCCCCTTCCCCTTGTTGCTAGATTACTCCATAGATTGATCTTGGTGATGCGTAGAAAATTTTGAATTTCTGCTACGTTCCCCAACAATCAAGCCAAGGGAAGGGTGAAGCCAAAGGCTATTAAAACCATAGATAAGATGCCATCTCATAATTCAGAGTTGTCTCTCAAGACAAACAATATGATGGTGAAAGTTCGATGTAAGCTTAGAGCACTGTCGGGATTGTGTCCCGAGGATGAAGGAGATAGGTAGAATGGTCAAGCAGTCAACCTGACGATGATGATGTAGTCAATCAGCTGGGAATGACACGATCGAACACAAACTCGTAAGCAATGAAGATTACTAAGAGTTGTTGAATCGCAGTGCGGACTCGATTCAGTTGCGGTATCCTTGAGGGGTTCTAACAACTCAAAACCCGTTGGAAAAATGGAATCGGCGAGAATAATAGTTGATGAAGAACTCATAAGAAGTTATGTAGTTCCATGGTATTCTTGAGATACCAGAGTGTAATGCTCGACGGTAGATCAAAGTAAAGGTTGGACAGGTGCAAGGATCTGCAGAAGTCAAGTACTTCAACTTGTCCGAGAAATGGTATTTAAAAGGAGAACATGGCCGGAACAACGATTGCAAAATGCCAGATCCCAGATATAAGATAAACTTATACCAAGGAGTTACTTATTTGAAGAGAAGCTTTAATGATACGATCTACATCGTTTCCATGGGCATGAACACAAAGTTCAAGGTCGACTCCCACTTCTCCTATGCATAACCTTTCATTCACTTTTCATTTTCGAAGAAGTTGTAGTGCTGAAATTTTATCTGGCATAACACTAGTAGAGTATGACCCGTAGAAGTTCTCGGGTTCACACAGATTAGAGAAGGCATAGGTTCAACCCATCAGGGCCTCTTAGGAACATATACCACAACTTCAGGAGTAAATAACACAAGCTCGAAAGTACAGCATGGTTAACAAAGCAAAGGATACAATTTACCTAGGGCATTATTTACCGTAGGAAAGGCTCACAAGGTTATTGATTATGAAGGACACTGTCAGATAAAATCCAATAAAGGATCCGGTGTTCCTCAAGGGATCTGATGTGAGCATCGGTACTCAATCAAAAGAAGAAGGAATGCAAGGAGATCAGATGATAGAAACAACTGGCCAATTCAAAGCTCAATTGCAAAGGAATTATGATTTCCAGGTCAAGGTGTCAAAAGCAACGCTCTGATTAGGGATGGATAAGTGAAATAGCCATAGGGGTACAACCGACGACAATTTGATTGATCGAGAACCAGCTCATGTTTAAAATGACGTCTGAGCCGGAAGGATGAATTATAGGATCTGATTGAGGATTGCGAGCATTCACAACATATTGAATCAAGGGACTCGAAATGATAATGACAAAGCATATCAATGAATATTGCTAGTCATATGGAACACAACCATAATGGAAGCAGACAAGCGTTTGCAGAGCAATAGTTTGAAGAGGATCCTTAGAAGGTCGGAAGGTATTTCAGAGTATCTTATGAAGCATACGAACAACTGGGGATGAACGGATACTCGTTGTGTGAGGAATTATCCATAGGGGTATTCATGTGGTAAGAACTACAAGGCAGTAAGCTCAATGGATTTTCGGAACAACGGAGAGCAGTTCAGGGCATCTTGTAATAACAAGAGCAACTGAGGATGAGTGTATGAACGACAATTGTAGATAGTTATCCATAAGGGTATATCGGTGGTAGGGAATTGTAAAGTCGGTGGGCACAAGGGTCTCGGGAAAACCTCGGAGAGTATCTTCTAACTCTTCTAGTGAAGCAAGCGACCGTCTAGAACGAGGGGCTCTCCGAGAGAAAGTATTTACGAGAACCTAGAGTTAGAGTTAGCAAAATCGTTTAACCTGAATAGAAGAGAGATCAGAGTCCCAGAGTATAGACGAGGAGTAAAAGATCCTAATACCACACAAATGGCGACGTGGACCCGTAAGACACACAACCATGTTAGTAAAAGTCTTTGCAATGTCTAGACTCGACTTCAGCCAAGGAGTGTGGAAGGGGAAATCCTACAGGCAGTCGGCTCTGATACCAACTTGTGACGCCCCCGATTCAATCATACACTAATCATGCACGCAAATGTGTACGATCAAGATCAGGGACTCACGGGAAGATATCACAACACAACTCTAAAAACATAAATAAGTCATACAAGCATCATAATACAAGTCAGGGGCCTCGAGGGCTCGAATACAAGTGCTCGATCATAGACGAGTCAGCGGAAGCAACAACATCTGAGTATAGACATAAGTTAAACAAGTTTGCCTTAAGAAGGCTAGCACAAACTGGGATACAGATCGAAAGAGGCGCAGGCCTCCTTCCTGGGATCCTCCTAAACTACTCCTGGTCGTCGTCAGCGGCCTGCACGTAGTAGTAGGCACCTCCGGTGTAGTAGGAGTCGTCGTCGACGGTGGCGTCTGGCTCCTGGGCTCCAGCATCTGGTTGCGACAACCAGGAAGAAAGGAAAGGGGGGAAAGGGGGAGAAAAGCAACCGTGAGTACTCATCCAAAGTACTCGCAAGCAAGGATCTACACTACTTATGCATGGGTATCTGTGTAAAGGGGCAATATCGGTGGACTGAACTGCAGAATGCCAGAATAAGAGGGGGAGAGCTAATCTTATCAAAGACTACGCTTCTGGCAGCCTCCATCTTGCAGCATGTAGAAGAGAGTAGATGGTAAGTTCACCAAGTATCATCGCATAGCATAAACCTACCCGGCGATCCTCTCCTCGTCGCCCTGTGTGAGAGCGATCTCCGGGTTATATCTGGCACTTGGAAGGGTGTGTTTTATTAAGTATCTGGTTCTAGTTGTCATAAGGTCAAGGTACAACTCTGGGTCGTCCTGATACCGAAGATCACGGCTATTCGAATAGATAAACTTCCCTGCAGGGGTGCACCACATTACCCAACACGCTCGATTCCCTTTGGCCGGACACACTTTTCTGGGTCATGCCCGGCCTCGGAAGATCAACACGTCGCAGCCCCACCTAGGCACAACAGAGAGGTCAGCACGCTGGTCTAAATCCTAAGCGCGAAGGGGTCTGGGCCCATCGCCCATTCCACACCTGCATGTTGCGTGGGCGGCCGGAAGCAGACCTAGCCCCTTAATACAAGAGCGGGCTTACGGTCCAATCCGGCGGGCGCCGCTCAGTCGCTGACGTCAAGAAGGCTTCGGCTGATACCACGACGTCGAGTGCCCATAACTGTTCCCGCGTAGTTGGTTAGTGCGTATAGGTCAGTGGCCAGACTCAGATCAAATACCAAGAATTCGTTAAGCGTGTTATTTTAAAGTAACCGCAAACGCCGACCATGGCCAGGCCCACCTCTCACCCAGGTGGTCTCAACCTGCCCTGTCGCTCCGCCACAAAGATCCACACAGAGGGCCGTCGGGAAAGTATGTCCTTTCAGCCCCTAATCCGTGAATCAACCGCGGGTACTCAACGAGCCGAGCCGACTTTAGTCACCACATGTATCATGTATTATGTATATAAGTATATACCCGTGATCACCTCCCGAGTGATCACGGCCCGATAGTATAGCATGGCAGACGGACAAGAATCTAGGGCCACTGATGGAATACTAGCATCCTATACTAAGCATGTAGGATTGCAGGTAAAGGTAACAATAATAGTAGCAAGGACAGGCTATGCATCAGGATAGGATTAACGAAAAGCAGTAACATGTTACACTACTCTAATGCAAGCAGTAGAGAGAAAAGTAGGCGATATCTGGTGATCAAGGGGAGGGGCTTGCCTGGTTGCTCTGGCAAGAAGGAGGGGTCGTCAACACAGTGGTCGGTCTGGGTAGCAACGGCGTCGGTCTTGGAGTCTAGCGAGAGAAGAGGGGGAAGAAACAATAAATATAATGCTAACATACGCATGACGATGCATGACATGACAACGAGCGTTCCTAAGGGGGTGCCCAAACGCGGTAGTAGGTGATACCGGCGAAGGGGGAAAACATCCGGGAAAGTATTCCCGGTGTTCCGCGTTTTCGGACAGATGAACGGGAGGGGGAAAGTTGCGTGTTTGCTATGCTAGGGATGTGTGGTGGACGAATGGGGGGGTTGCGTATCCAGATTCGTCTCGTCGTTCCGAGCAACTTTCATGTACAACGTATTTTCATCCGAGCTACGGATTATTTTATATTAAATTTCAAAGTTTTAATTCATTTTCAGGAATTAATAGATTAATTTAATTGAAAATCATTTATGACGTCATCATGACGTCGACGGTCAAAGATGACCGTTGACCGGTCAAACTGACGGGTGGGGCCCGTTTGTCATTGACTGCCTAACTAACTAACAGATTAGTTAGCAGGTTAATTAGGTTTAATTAGTTAACTAATAGAATTAATTAAGTTAATTAATTACTTAAATACTTATTTAATTAATGTAATTATTGTTCTCAGGGGCGGGGCCCCACTTGTCAATGGGCCAGGGGCCTTAACGGGTCGCCGGTGGCGGTTCTCGGGCGAAGGCGGAGCCGGGCGCCAGCCCGCCCAACAGGGCGCTGCGGCAAGCAGGGGAAGGGGGACCGGCGCGTGGCCCAGCGCCGGCGACAGAGGCCGGAG
>NC_057808.1:135537435-135543217 GCF_018294505.1 Triticum aestivum
GCACCGGGCGGCGTCGTCGAGGGGGGCGATGGGATCAGGCTCCTCCCGATCCAGATCCAGACGAGGGGGCGGGGGAGAGAGGAGTGGACCGAGGGGGGAGTGGGTTGGTTAGGGTTAGGGTTTGCGGGTGTGAGGGGGAGGCCTAAGTATGCCAGGTGGTAGCGGGGTGGGCCGGCCTGGTGGGCCGAAGCCCAGTGAGGGGGGCTTTTACTTTCATTTTGTTTTTGTTTTGTTCTTGTTTTGATTTTTCCTTTTTATTTTACTTTTTTACTGTTTCCTTCAAACTTTAACTTAGTTCAATTTATAAAATGTCAAAACAGCACCTAAATTTAGTATGTCAAATATACCACTGCCACATTAATTTCCTACCCAAGCTAAAATAGTTTCGTAATTATTTAATATTTAAAAGTATTTCAATAATAGTTTTCGCTACTGTTTTATTCAACTTGTAGTATTTAAACATTTCATAAAGGTGTGGTTTCTCCACCATAATTTCCTATGCAATATTTGGTTCACTCCGAACATTTTAGTTTTAATATTTGAAAAGTTTTATTGTTTTCTTGATTTTGAATTTAAATTTGAATCGGTTTCAAACTGACACGAGATTATCAACAGTAATCTAAGTGACGTGGCATCATTAGCAGAGGGTTGCTGTAGCTTAATTACCCGGGCGTCACAAGTAGGAGGAGTCCGTCTGAGAGAGACGAACCAGCACCCGCTCGTAGATGTTGAGATTGCGGATGTCATTGACGTCGAGAGGGTTGGCATTGGCGAACGGGTTGGAGTTGGTGGAGTCGGTGACAGACGACATGGCAGTGAGGGTAGCTAGGTTTCGCCGCGGGTAGGGTTGGTGGTGGCGGCAATCGGCTCGAGTCGAGCGGGTGGCAGTGGCGATCGGGTAGGGTGGGGGGCAGCGACGGCTGCGGTGGCTAGAGCGGCGACGACGCGGGGAGGGGGCGCGCGGCGGCGGGGGGAGTGGAAGCTAGGGTTGGAACCTAGGAAACTGATATCATGTATGTTGTGGGAATTACACGATATATTGCTCATGTGCAAAAGCACGTATATATGATATACAGATATGGGCCACGACCTCAACTATATAAGAGCAACTCCAATGGGGCGACCCATTTCATCCGCCCGCGTCCGTTTTTCGTCCGCGGGCGACCCATTCCCAGCCCAATTTTCAGCCGGATTTGCATCGCGGACGCGCGGGCGCCTACTCCTCTTCCCGGGCCCACCGGTCGGTGGCAGCCACCACCATTTCCCCCCCAGTTTTTCCAAAAACACTCCCGCCCCGCGCACGCCCCCGCCCCCAACCAGCCATGGAGGACGCCATCGACCTCGACCTCGACGCCGCCGCCGGGCTCGCCTCCCTCGCCTCGTCCGGCGCCGTCGCCCCCTCTAGGAAAGGCAAGCCTCGTGGCCCGCGCAAGACCGCCGCCGCGACCAAGCTGAAGAAGGCGTTGACGCCCAAACAGCGGGCAAGGGAGGCGGCCAAGAGGAAGGGCCGGAGGCACGCCGCGGACGCGAGGGATGAGGCCGCCGCGCAGCAGGAGTTCACCAACGCCCGCGTCACGGCGGCAACAAGGGAGGCGCTCTACATGCTAGGGGTAAACCCTAGCCAGCACAGCGTCCTCCAAGCCGCCGTTGCCGCGGCCAGCACCGGCTCGTCGGCGTTTCCTCGGATGGTGCTGCCCGACTCACCTCGCTCGTCGGCTTGCAACCGGGTCCCCGGCTTCCACGTCTACCCGCAGGCCTCCCGCCTCTCCGGGGAGTGCTCGCCCTACGTGAGCATGGTCGCGCCTTCCACGCCTGCGCCCGCGCCCATCGACCTCAACGCCACCCCGGTGGTCGGTGGATCGTCATCCGACGGCACGAGGAAACGCGTGCGGCAGACGCCGGCCAGCGGGCTCCCGGACGCCCATAACCTGTTCGAGGAAATGCCGTCCGCCGTCGACGAGGACTACATGCAGAACATCATCTTCGAGGGTGGTGTGTCGGCCGCTGGCTACGATCCCGACGAGACACAAAGCCAGGACGGCCGCGGGGCGTTCACGCCGGCCGCTGGCTATGATCCCGATCAGGCGGCCTTCATGCGTGATCAGGTCGGCATCGACCTGGACGGCTTCCCTCTCGACCACGAGTTCCCGGAGGACTATGGGCTAGAGGAAGAGGACGAGTGCGACGTCGAAGTGGAGCCTTTGTTCGAGGACGAGCTCGCCAACCAAGCCGCCAGTCCTAAGCTGAAGCGCAAGAGCAAGTGCACGAAGGCGTACACAGCTGCCGAGGACAAGCTTCTTTGTGAGTGTTGGCGAGACATTGGACAAGACCCAAAGACGGGCGCCGAGCAAAAGCATTCGACCTTTTGGACTCGTGTGCACCGAGAGTTTCATGAGCGCAAGAAGTTTCCACCTTACCAATTTGTGAGCATGCGCGAGTGGGTCTCCATTTCCAAGCAGTGGAGGGTGATCCAACAAGAGTGCAACAAGTTTTGCGCCAAGGCCCGCCCCGTGAGCGGCATCGGCATGCAAGACATGGTATGATAGCAAGCAAGCCGCCCTCTTTTGTGTCATCAAGGTCATCCTTTTAAGTCTTCATTTGCTATCACTTGCCCATATGCTTGCATGGATATATTTTGTAGGCATTTCAAGCTTTGGAGGCATTCAAGGTTCAACACAATGGCAAGTGCTTCAACCTCTCCCATTGCTATCGGGTCATCAAGGACGAAGAGAAGTTCAAGGCACAATATGCCACACTCAAGGCACGTGGGGGGAAGAAAGCCGTGGAGGATGTTGGGGAGGGCGAGCCGGCACGGCCGAGGGGGAAGACCAACTCCAAGGAGGAGGACAAGCGAGATGCGGCCACCAATGCCTTGATCGCAAGCGTGGACGGCATGATGAATAAGGTCTCAAGGGAGGAGGAGCGCCGGCGTTTCAAGGCGGAGCAAATGGATGCTTTCATGGAGATCCAAAGGAGGAGGCTTGATCTTGACGCCGAGAAGCAAGCCAAAATGTTCGAGCTCGAGGCGGAGAAGCAAGCCAAGATGCTAGAGATCGAGGCCGCCAACGCCAAGACAAAGGCGAAAGAAGTGGCTCTTGTGAGCATGATGACCGAGGTGGAGATCATGAAGGTGGATCTCAACACCGTGTCGCCAAGGAAGAGGCCGTGGTTTGAGAAGATGCAGGCCGACATGCTCAAGTTCGACGACGAGTGATCTATGGCGGCGAGGACCATCCTTTTTGTATGCCGGCAGGTGTGCCGACATGACCACGGGAGCCGCGATGGCGTGGTCGAACTCAAGTCTCACCCTTTTTTGTGTGTTGGCATGTGTGTCGGCCGGCTGGCGAGTGCGCCAGCATGAACTGTGGTATTTTCTGAAGCCGGCATTGTATGCCGGCGCTGGCATGGTGCCGGCATGAGACATGGCCGCTGGCATAATCGGCCGCGGGCCTTTTTTATTTAAAAGTTAAATGCGGACATGAAATGGGTCGGCGCGTTGGGCGCACTGCCGACCCAAATGCAAAACTGGGCGGACGCCGGGCAGGCGGCCGACCCAAACGAACAAAAAGCGGACAAATGCGCCGTCCATTTGGGTCGGCTCGTTGGAGTTGCTCTAAGGAACTAGAAGATGGGCCCAATATATAGATATGCACAACACATATACTCAATAGGCATGACTTCTACCGGGGCCCTCAGCCAGGCTGCCGGGGAACCCGCCGAGGTCTCTGGAACCTTGCGGTTTGCGCATGCCTATCATCAAGGAATCGGAAAGGTACTCAGTCGTGCTTGAGGACAGGGATGTTGCGTCGAGGGTCGCTGACGTCGCTAGTGGCGCGGACGAGGGAGTCGGAGGCAGCGAGGACGGTGGTGTCTCGCGGAGAGAGGGAGCGAGCTCCGTGGTCAAGCCATCGCCGAGGTTGGAGGCCACCACCATAGTTTCATCGTCAACGAGCTATGTTTATCTCTCAAGGAGAAGCGAAGAAGGTCCCGATGTGACGGAGGAGAAGAAGGCTGCCTTGCAGGAAAGCCGTGAATGTGCCCGCGCTTTGTCCATATCCTTGCGGGAGTTGGGACAAGCAATCCAGCCCAGGATGGAGGTAAAATTCTCTTGACGGTAGTGTATATCCGGTAGCCCCCAAGACCGGGCTCGAGTATACAAACAATGTTTTGGAACCATAGACAAACTCCCTGTGCTTCAGGAATTACTGGACTTTAACTCATTACTCCTTCTATTTCTTTATACAAGGTCACTTTATATTTTTATGTCCAGCTTTGATCATTAATTTTATCAAGAAAAGTAAGTTATACGCAACAAAAGTATGTCACTGGATATGCAATTGAAAGAACTTTCTGATGATATATTTTTTATTACATGTAATTCATATTTTGTTGTCTAAAATTATAAGTCAAAGTTTGACACAAAAACGAAATGGCCTTGTATAAGGAAATGGGGGGAGTATTATTTTCAATCATCCCAGAGAAAATCCCAAAGGCCCATATGGCTCAGTCATGCATGACAAGGGGGTGCGGAAAGTTTAGTCCTACCACGCTGGTGGAGGGTGTGGAAGACCAATTTATAAGGTGGGTTGTTCCAGCACCACTAAGAGCTTGAGAAGAGAGCACATACGCATACGCTCCTCCCTCGCCGCCCGCCTTGCCTCGCACACGCGTCGTATTTTGTGATCGAGCCGAGCCATGCTAAGACCTATGCTACGTGTGCACGCTGCTTTATGTGAATAGTTTTCTCTTCGTCTCCCTAGTGGGTTAGTGCGACCTTTTCCCTTCCACTACCGAGGGGTCAGTTGCAACCCGCTTATAAGAGATCGGATCGGTCCTCTTTCCAGACAAGACACACTTCATCTCCTACCTCCTGGTTCTCATGTGCTGCCTAGCACCTTCCCATCTCACTTCTCGGCATCCATGGAGGAGTAAGACAGTAAAGCTCTGAAGCCCCGTCTCTTATGATCCGATATGGGAGAGAGGCGATGAGGTTTTTGGGAAGTGCTTTCACGCGACTGTTGAATCTTCTTCACCGTGGCTACGAATGACAAGTTCCCCAAAGACGACTTTTTCCCAGAAGTCGACGACCTCCTCCACAACATGATGCCAGTGATGGTGTTACGACTGCAAACACTTCTTTTTCCGTTGTGCCATACATTTTCTTATCCCTTCTGTTAGGGTTTGTGTTTGGTCTACTATCAGTAGAAAATCAATGAGAGTATGATGCTTCGCCCTTGTGTTCTTGATTGCATGCCTAGTTTTAACTACCTGTTGCTTGATTCAATTATCATCTCTATCACATTAAACCATGTTTTATCTATTGTTTTTTCGATTAAGCTTAATGGGAAATTGCTCAATTATTTAACATTGGTCCCGTGAGACCTCTTTGGTTGCTCACCACAGACTCCAACAAGAAGCAATGTTGCCTCCCATGCGGCATCAAGGCCACAAGGAATAAGAACACCATTCGGCGACTCATCAGAGGGGGGTGGCCGGCAAGCAAGGACGTCGTAGCTCCTCCGGAAACCACCATCATTGAGCTCGAGATCCCCATCATACGCCTCCAGATCCATGTTGAAGGTCCTTTCACAGACAAGGGACAACAACCTCGCCGGAAGCTTGGATCAGGCAAGACGCAGCAGAGCAAACCCGATCCATGACAAGGGACATGCCCAAATCCCGAACCTTCACCACAACGGCTAGGAAAGAGGAAGAAATCTAGCAAGGTAGTTCAGCTCAGTGTAGCCATGCTCTTATTTGGGGAGCGGGCGGCAGACCCAAC
>NC_057808.1:135543505-135549267 GCF_018294505.1 Triticum aestivum
GAGCGTCACATGTATTATGAAGGCAGCGATGGACTAGATTCCATCAGCATAACGACGCCGTCAAGGCAAATCCAGGCCGAAGCCTCAAACCTAACCGGCTATATACAAAGGAGAGTGAACCTCCTCGCCCACAGACTCCAACAAGAGGGAGGGAGAAGCCGGAGACTCTCAGGGGTGGGGGGGGGGATCAACCATTCCGGTACACGTTTAAACTTGAGCACCGCACTTCGCCTTCCATCCCAATCTTAGTCATGTGAAACAACCAACAAAATTAAGGTATCCCATCTCCCTCAAAGAAACACCACTTAGGCTTTGTTCGGTTACACCCCCTCCCAAGGAAATTGGGGTGGATTGGAGGGGATTTTGACTTGTAGGGATTTAATCCCTGCCAATTCCCTCCATTTCCCTGTCAACCGAACAAGCCTTAAGATGATTATAAGGAGAGGATCGTGACCAAAAGAGAGTTATCATTCTATCTTCTACAGTACCTTGCCTACCCAGCGCCCCTCTTCTATGCGCAAGCTATTCTAGACACCGCTGCATCCTACCCAACGAAAAAAGTAGCGCCGACTTTAGAATACGCTATTAGCAAGACGTTCTACACTGTTTTATTTGACGAGCTATTCCTCGTGACGCTATAGCGCACTATTTTTTCTAGGATTGTTTTATTTGGCGAGCTATTCCTCGTGACGCTATAGCGCGCTATTTTTTCCAGTAATCCACGGCTAGCCGGCTACAAAGCCAAAGCCGCCTGTCCACCACAATTATTACCTGAGATCTGGTACTTAGATGCGGTGCAAAGGCTGGGAGAGTCACTCCTCCATTATTCACAAAAATAACTCTTTTTTGCTTGCAGGAGGTCACTGAAACAGAACAGACGAACTGATGTTTGGGAGTTATGTGATTTATCTTTAAACTGCAGCTACTAGTGACGTAAGAATGCAGGGACTTTCTGGAATTTATTTAATCATTAGCGCACAGGTATTTTCGCAGAGCAAAGTTTCACTTGTAGCATATTTTCTCCTGAAGGCCTCAAAGATTTACTATTATATCAGAGCTTCTAGTACTACTGAAATCCACAGGGTATATTAGATGTTACGTTATACACCAACACGCCATCCTGTACCGTAGCCTTCCACTGAAACCAAAAGAGAGAACAGAAGGACGGGAACCGCCGGGAATAAGATCATGAGCTTTATTCTTGCACTATTAAAACTCTATTGCTACGACACTGATGCATGCAACATCTAAAATTATGAGGAAAAAAAAATCTTATTCTCTTTTTCTTGCCCTCTATCACTCTATGACTCCAATGTCAAATCTGAAGGGAAGAACTTACTCTCCACTCTGCCGCACGAAGAGACAAGCAACTGAAATGCTTCATCTTTAGTTCTGCACCACAGCTATGCATCCCTCAAGGAGTATCAGATCCCATACCCTCCATTATTCTGCTGAAGGATCATTAATGATGTATACAGAAAATATATGGGGAAGATGGATCAGGTCATGAGACACCATACGCGCAAGTTCTTCTGATGCCACAGACTGCACAATATCCCGCAGGCAGGCAAACACATATCTCTCATGAGAGTTTGTGGCTCGAAATCAGCAAAGGAAGTCTCAACAGATGTATAATCTGCCTGAATCCATCTATCACTGGGGTCCACATATCAGTTGCTTCTCATACGTATTAAGGAGTTCATAATAAGTTTGTGGCAGACAACATCCTTTGCAACCAGACAAGCAGAGATTTGAGAACGAAAATTCCGTAACTGCTTTTCTTCAAGCTGTGTTCCTATCTCCTCTCCCTTTCTTCATGTGAGAACTGTATTCCTTCGTTGCTAACAAGGTACAACCAGCACCAGTAGGGCTGTCTCATGATTCTCCAAGTAGAAACAGTTACTGCCATAGGACAGTACTTGGCCAGATTTGACTTCAGATTCTAGGAGCATCAGTTCTCATGGTGTTTGGTCCAATGGTGTCCAATCAAGCTCAAACCTCTGCTCAAGTAGAAGCCAACGACTGTGAATAAAATCGTTCATGATCCTCTGTAGGAGCTTGTCAAATCATTCATATCCTACCAGATGTGCAGTCCGTGTGACCCTGACCATGGTGGTAGCGTTCCAACTAGAAAACTACAGCTATATATACCAGGGTTGGGGAGGAGAGAGGTGCCAACCAAGAGGGAACTGCCATCGGCTGCTTGACACCAAGGAGGAAAGAACAAACAGCAGCAGATTTTAGCGCCTCCCCAGCCTTTGTTGATGGGCCGCAGTGCAATTGCAAAATCAACTGGTCTTCTCCGGTAAGTAGCCTCTAGCATCCCTCTAAACCTGCAATAATGAAGCTTTCAATTTGGTAGATTCCAGAACGATGACATTCAAGCATTACTGTAATCTAAAGATTGTTCATATCCTAGTGAAGAGAAACTTGAATTGCTAAATGCAACATCATTATGCTGATATGCTTCATAAAGTAACTGCCTGGATTGTGATATGCAGGGAAGTTAAGAACAGGCAAAGCTCTAACCTTACGAGCCGGGTGCAGCCAACAAAAGCAAGGTCGGCAGAGACAGCACTGTGGGTGCCACACCCAAGGACAGGGATCTACTACCCCAGGGGCTTTGAGTGGGTCATGGAGGATGTCCCAAGCAGCGCAGCAACGTTCCAGCAGACATACTGGCTCAGGAGCGGCGACGCAGAGACAGCAAGCTCCCCCACATCAACCGACGGCACAGCTGCCTTTGATAATCCATTTCTGTGAATGCATAAGAGGCTTCACACTGGAAGAATCACTGATAGCAGCAGTTCTACAAGCCACCACCATTGTTGCCAGGTCGATACATAATATGATAAACCAGCTGCTCAGTTTTCCAGCATGTAGGCACCGCATCCACCGAAAGATCAGTGTTAAACTCTGCATTAATCTTCACTATTGCATTCTCATTTTCACTGATTTTACTTAAATAAAAGCCGCACCTGATTGTAATATTTGGAACATTCTGAGCTAACAGTTTTAACTGTCAACCTTGTTGCAAAAGTTATCCTACTAATTATAATCTTCAGAAAAAATAATACAGCCTTCAGTTTTGTTTCCCCTTGTAGGGAAGAAATTATGCAGGGGAGTCAAGAGTTCACAACAGTGCTCAATGTTTTTATGCATTTTTTAGATTGTGATTAACCATATCCAGACATAATGCACTGCACACACTGAACTGCGGGTACTTAACAAGAGTAACAATAAACACTTGCAGGGTGTACCCAACCAAGAGAATGTTAATGGACAATATTAGCCAAATATAAAGACCATTATCCGAAACGAAAAAAGTACCATGGATTATCCTCATTATGTTACCATGAAAACGTCCAAGTTCATCAAAACATCAAAATGCTTTCAAACAACTTTCCAGGTAGACAATTGACTACAATCAAGGGGGCAATGGTAACATTGCCTGTGCCAATTGTATGATCGCAGCTATACTAGCCATAAGGACGAGACTTTTCAACAAGCTTTGGTGCTTCATCTCCTTCAGACTTTTTCTGAAACTCAATGCCCTGAAACTGGACCCTTGAAGATCGATATTGACAACCATAAGCATTTCCAAAGCCCCATCCTAAACCAAGACCAACTCCGCATCCCCCACCTATTCACAAAGAGGAAATTCAATTCAGTACCAATTTACTCTAGATGATGTGTATATAGTAACTGATAAGCTTTGTACCAATGCCCAAGCCGAATACGTTCAGAGGCATTCCTGTGGTAGAAAAGAAAATTAAAGCATGTTATTTTCTTACAATGAAGGTAAATAGTCAATAAGGAATAGTTACTGACATACAATAGGACCATAACTCTTCAAAGAAAGTCTGTTCCGGTAAATTTATCCCCAGACATAAGCCAGTTACAAAAAACTCTATTAGCTGGGTGCCTGGGACTACTCTGTCTACCTGTATTGGCTATGGATCGTATTATTAATTCATATTAAAGTGTAATACTACTATAGAATTGAAGCTTGGATTTTTAGCACGAAATCAGAAGAAAAAAAGAACTAGTTAAATACAACTATGTAATTGTTGATTTAATTTGTTAGACTAGTGTACAGATAGAATTAAATTTGTGGGCACAAACCTTTTGCATATAACCTTTTGGCTCCCTGGTTAAGTAGAATATTTCTGTTCCTTCTCATCCTATATTAGGTAGAACTAGGAATGCTGTTGAGAACCATCCATGTGATGTTTGGTTTAATAACTATCAACATTTGAAAGATTAGCTAGCAATGGGTGAAAGGCAAATCCATCTCAAGAACAATTAAAAAAATCGTCTACTCTACGCCTCTAGCTCAGGAGTCCGATGGATCTAACTTCGCTTATGTCCCACATTTCTATAATAATGAATGTTATGACATAAGCATTTCCATAAGATGCTTCCAAAGCATGCTTCATATAATATTGGACCAACTTAGATGTTGAGGAACAAGTTCTACAGTACAAAAACATGCTTACATGGAAAACCGGCTTCATATCATATTGAATCTTGCGGCATAAGCATTTCTGTGCGTACAACATATTATCATACAATTTTGGTACGATGGTTGAAATCCACCGTCCATTTTATCACGTCTGTGGGCAGTGGTGATCCATCGTCGTAACAAGTTAGACCAATTTCATCGTACACAAAGCTGTTCCGTTATTTCTTTGTGACTCCATATAACAATTAACTCCATCTGGAGGCTTTTGGTAACCAATTCGCATGCATCTTACTGGTTATGAAGCGGGTAAACAGATTCCCTTTTGTACGGAGTGGGACTGCTAAACAGCGAAATCTATAAGCAAAAATCAAGAGCAATTCTCCCGAATATGCTTGAACGAGAAGCGATTCCAAGTTCTCGCCCCTCCCTTAAAACTTGAGCGGTGTAAAAACCTCACCCCCGAACCCCCATCCGACTCCGAATCCGCAGCCGACGCCGAAGCCTGCGCCGATTTCAACAGACAGAGACAAGATCAAGAAACCTAAAACGGAGCAAGCACCAAATCGCCGCAAGAATGCAAGATCCAATAATGAAGAATCAAGGTCAGCCGCTTACCGAGCCCAATCCCAGGGCCACTGAAGGTGGAGACGACCATGGATGGATGCCTTCCCGCTTCGCCGGTGGTGCTCCGGGGTTGGATGGGACGATGAGCGAGCCGATGGGAAAGCGGCACTTCGGTGGTCTTGACAACACGGTGACGTCAGCAATCAGTGGGCCGCGACTGGCCGGGCCAAGTTTTGGGCGGGCCCAAGGATCAGCCCGGTAGCATTTTTCTCACATGCTACGCACTACCGTTGACGTTGTTCCTGCTTTCTGAGAGCGCCACTTCGCACGCTCTCAGCCATTCGCCACGTGTCGCGCTCTGGACGCTTCTTTCGGATTTTATTTTTTTATTTTTTCGCACGCGTTTTCGGCTTTTTAAACGTTTTTCCCGGGTTTTTTCGACGTTTTGGTTTTTCCCCGGTCTTTCTTAGCTTTTCGACCAAAAAAAATTTGCACGAAAAAACGCGTTTTCTTTTTTTCCCCTTTTGCGAAAGTCACGGTTTTTTTTTCCGCGAGAGTCATGGCCGTGCCTTTCGGAAACGAAAAAAACGCGTTTTCTGTTTTTTTTTCTTTCGCGAGAGTCACGGTTTTGCTTCCGCGAGAGGCACAGTTGTGCTTTCGCGAGAGTCACGGACGTGCCTCTCGAAAAGGGAAAAACAAAACGCGTTTTCTATTTTTTTTTCTTTCGTGAGAG
>NC_057808.1:135549553-135568193 GCF_018294505.1 Triticum aestivum
TGTGCTTTCGCGAAAGTCACGGCCGTGCCTCTAGGAAAGGGAAAAAAATACTTGTTTTCTGTTCTTTTTTCTTTCGCGAGAGTCACGGTTTTGCTTTCGCGAGAGGCACGGTTGTGCTTTCGCGAGAGTCACGGCCGTGCCTCTCGGAAACGAAAAAAAAAACGCGTTTTCTGTTTTTTTTCTTTCCACGAGAGTCACGGCTTTGCTTCCACGAGAGGCACGGTTGTGATTTCGCGAGGGGCACGAGGCGTGCCTCTTTCGGAAAGGGAAAAAACCATGCTCCCGGTTCGGTTTTTTTGTCCGGTTTTTTCATGAAAAAAAGTTCATCAAAACCTATCAACATGGGATCTAGTTTCGAAAATCTCGACGCGAGGAATCCAATGGTGAAAACGGTTCGAGATTTGAACGCACGGTTTAAGAGATAAAACGTTTTGAATAACGGATCTACGAAAAAAGGGAAAACACCCAGGTTGCGACAAGTGGCGCGCTGCATGTGCGCCACTTGTCGCGACCTGGGAAAGTGGAGTGTTCTTTGCAACGAGTACTCCTTAATTAGTGATTTCGGCTTTCTGGTGGCACACCTCCCAAACAAGCACCACCACTCGACGCCCCCCGCTACTTTTCCCTCAAGTTAGGGTCTCGCTTCTCTCGCCGCCTCTGGCGACGTTGAGGTCTACCGGCCCTCTCGCCGGTGGATTTGGGCCCTGCATCCGGGGGTCGGGGCAGTCCTGGTGCTGCCAAGGCCCGGGACTGGTCTCTCATCACCGGGGTGCTAGGGTTTGTTGGTTCGAGAAGATCGTCCTTCATCTGTGTCAGATCTCGATGGCTGGCAAAGGGAGTTCGTTGGCGGCTGACCGCAAGGGTAAAGGCAATCTGGAGGAGATGATGAAAGAGCTGGCCCTCAAGGAAGACGATCTCGATGATGTGATCTTCGAGGATGATGATGCCCCAGCAGAGGAGGTGCTCCGCTGGATGATTTTAGCTCGAGTCCATATGGACAAGGGCTTCAGCACCTATTGGTTCTTTCGCAACATGAGATCAGCATGGGATCTAGCCAGGCCAGTCAAGATTAAAACTTTGGAGGAAAACCTTTTTCAGATGCAATTTGATTGCTTGGGGGACTGGGAGCGAGTATCCCAGGGTGGTCCATGGCACTTCAGGGGAAATCCAGTCCTCATCGCCCCGTACGATGGATATACAAAACCCTCTTCAATTGAGCTCTGGGCCTTCGAGATCTGGGCAAGGATCATCGAGCTTCCAATCGCTTACCATGGAAAGGTTAAGGCGCTTGCATCAAAGATCGGTGAGTTTGTCGACTCCGAGCCTTCATCCTTTGATTTCGAAGGGAATTTCTACAGAGTCAGAGTGAGATTGGACGTCCGTCATCCACTGAAGAAAGCTATATCCTTAATTCGGGGAGGAGAGAGGGAGATTTTTGTGGTGAAGTATGAGCGCTTGCCCGATTGGTGTCAGGTGTGCGGCATGATGGGGCATGAATTCAAGGAACATGGCGACGGGGTGCATCCCCCTTCTGCTCTTGTGTTCAAAAATCTCAGGGCTCCGGCAACCACTGCTTGGGGAACCCGACGCCGAAACAGGAGCCAGCAGAATCAGAAGAAAGAGGAGCATGCGGCACATAACCCTACGTCAAGCCAAGAGGAAGCAGAAGCAGATGAAGGTATGGAGGTGGACAATAATAGGAAGCGCTCATCCGACCAAGTTGCTGGCTCCCCAAACCCCAAACTCACGGGGCTGGAACTGTACCTGCTCCCTTATTCGAAAGTAGATCAACACAGAAATCAGTTTCTGCGACACCTACACCAATTAGTGAGGAAGTTAATGATAATGATCATGAAACTTCAGATCAAGTTATTACTGAACCTCGTAGGTCAACTAGATCAAGATCCGCACCAGAGTGGTACGGTAATCCTGTTCTGGAGGTTATGTTACTAGACCATGACGAACCTACGAACTATGAGAAAGCGATGATGAGCCCAGATTCCGCGAAATGGCTTGAGGCCATGAAATATGAGATAAGATCCATATATAAGAACAAAGTATGGACTTTGATTGACTTTCCCAATGATCGGCGAGCCATTGAGATTAAATGGATCTTCAAGAGGAAGACAGACAGTGATAGTAGTGTTACTATCTACAAAGCTAGAATTGTCGCAAAAAGGTTTTCGACAAGTTCAAGGTGTTGACTACGATGAGAGTTTCTCACTCGCATCTATGCTTAAATCTGTCTGAATCATGTTAGCAATTGCCGCATTTTATGAAATATGGCAAATGGATAAACAAAACTGCATTCCTTAATGGATTTATTAAAGAAGAGTTGTATATGATGCAACCAGGAGGTTTTGTCAATCCTAAAGGTGCTAACAAAATATGCAAGCTCCAGCGATCCATCTATGGACTGGTGCAAGTATCTCGGAGTTGGAATATACGCTTTGATAAGTTAATCAAAGGATATAGTTTTATACAGACTTGCGGTGAAGCCTGTATTTACAAGAAAGTGAGTGGGAGCACTACAGCATTTCTGATAAGTATATGTGAATGACATATTGTTGATCGGAAACAATGTAGAATTATTCTGCAAAGCATAAAGGAGTGTTTGAAAAGGAGTTTTTCAAAGAAAGACCTCGGTGAAGCTGCTTACATATTGAGCATCAAGATCTATAGAGATAGATTAAGACGCTTGATAAGTTTTTTCAAATAAGTACATACCTTAACAAGATTTTGAAGTAGTTCAAAATAGAACAGCCAAAGAAAGAGTTCTTGCCTGTGTTACAAGGTGTGAAATTGAGTAAGACTCAAAGCCCGACCACGGCAGAAGATAGAAAGTCATTCCCTATGCCTTTTTTTCCTATGCCTTGGCCTTGGCCATAGGTTCTATAAAGTATGCCATGCTGTGTACCAGATCTATTGTATACCCTACACTGATTTTGGCAAGGGAGTACAATAGTGATCTAGGAGTAGATCACTGGACAGCGGTCAAAATTATCCTTAGTGGAATAAGGATATGTTTCTCGATTATGGAAGTGACAAAAGGTTCGCCGTAAAGGGTTACGTCGATGCAAGTTTTGACACTAATCTAGATGACTCTAAGTCTCGGTCTAGATACATATTGAAAGTGGGAGCAATTAGCTAGAGTAGCTCCGTGCAGAGCATTGTAGACATAGAAATTTGCAAAATACTTACGGATCTGAATGTGACAGACCCGTTGACTAAAATTATCTCACAATCAAAACATGATCACACCTTAGTACTCTTTGGGTGTTAATCACATAGCGATGTGAACTAGATTACTGACTCTAGTAAACCCTTTGGGTGTTGGTCACTTGACGATGTGAACTATGGGTGTTAATCACATGGGGATGTGAACTATTGATGTTAAATCACATGGCGATGTGAACTAGATTATTGACTCTAGTTCAAGTGGGAGACTGAAGGAAATATGCCCTAGAGGCAATAATAAAGTATTATTTATTTCCTTATATCATGATAAATGTTTATTATTCATGCTAGAATTGTATTAACCGGAAACATAATACATGTGTGAATACATAGACAAACAGAGTGTCACTAGTATGCCTCTACTTGACTAGCTCGTTAATCAAAGATGGTTATGTTTCCTAGCCATAGACATGAGTTGTCATTTGATAAACGGGATCACCTCATTAGGAGAATGACGTGATTGACTTGACCCATTCCGTTAGCTTAGCAATCGATCGTTTAGTATGTTGCTATTGCTTTCTTCATGACTTATACATGTGCGTATGACTATGAGATTATGCAACTCCCGTTTACCGGAGGAACACTTTGTGTGCTACCAAACGTCACAACATAAATGGGTGATTATAAAGGTGCTCTACAGGTGTCTCCAAAGGTACTTGTTGGGTTGGCATATTTCGAGATTAGGATTTGTCACTCCGATTGTCGGAGAGGTATCTCTGGGCCCAGTCAGTAATGCACATCACTATAAGCCTTGCAAGCATTGTGACTAATGAGTTAGTTGCGGGATGATGTATTACGGAACGAGTAAAGAGACTTGCCGGTAACGAGATTGAACTAGGTATCGAGATACCGACGATCGAATCTCGGGCAAGTAACATACCGATGACAAAGGGAACAACGTATGTTGTTATGCGGTCTGACCGATAAAGATCTTTGTAGAATATGTGGGAACCAATATGAGCATCCAGGTTCCGCTATTGGTTATTGACCGGAGAGGTGTCTCGGTCATGTCTACATAGTTCTCGAACCCGTAGGGTCCGCACGCTTAAAGTTACGATGACAGTTATATTATGAGTTTATATGTTTTGATGTACCGAAGGTTGTTCGGAGTCCCGGATGTGATCACGGACATGACGAGGAGTCTCGAAATGGTCGAGACATAAAGATTGATATATTGGACGACTATATTCGGACACCGGAAGTGTTCCGGAGAAGTTTCGGATAAAACCGGAGTGCCGGAGGGGTTACCGGAACCCCCCGGGGAAGTATTGGGCCTTAGTGGGCCTTGAGGGGGGAGAGAGGGCAGCAGCCAGGAGGTGGCGCGCCCCCTCCCATGAGGAGTCCTAATTGGACTAGGGGAGGGGGCGCAGCCCCTCTTTCCCTCTCCCTCTCCCTCTCTTTCCTTCCCCCCCCTCTCTTCCTAGTTGGACTAGGAAAGGGGAGTCCTACTCCTACTAGGAGGAGGACTCCCCCCCTCTCCTTGGCACGCCCAAGGCAGCCGGCCTCCCCCTTGCTCCTTTATATACGGGGGCAGAGGGGCACCTCTACACACACTTGATATACGATATTTTATCCGTGTGCGGTGCCCCCCTCCACCATATTACACCTCGATAATACCGTTGCGGAGCTTAGGCGAAGCCCTGCGTCGATGGAACATCATCATCGTCACCACGCCGTCGTGCTGACAAAACTCTCCCTCAACACTCGGCTGGATCGGAGTTCGAGGGACGTCATCGAGCTGAACGTGTGCTGAACTCGGAGGTGCCGTTCGTTCGGTACTTGATCGGTCGGATCGTGAAGACGTACGACTACATCAACCGCGTTGTGATAACGCTTCCGCTGTCGGTCTACGGGGGTACGTGGACAACACTCTCCCCTCTCGTTGCTATGCATCACCATGATCTTGCGTGTGCGGAGGAATTTTTTTGAAATTACTACGTTCCCCAACAGCAGTCACTAGGGCAGTATTGGCTATTGTTAGGGGCGAGGAGAGCCTTGCATGCTTGAATGATACCCTACTTATCCTTATTCCTAAGGTATCTAATCCAACCTTGCTCTCTTAGTTCCGGCCTATAAGTTTGTGTAACGTGTTTTACAAGATCGCTTCGAAAGTGCTAGCAAATCGACTCAAGTTAATTCTTTCGGAGGTTATATTGGAGGAGCAGTCGGCTTTCGTACCGGGAAGGCTAATAACTGACAACATAATCTCGGCGTATGAATGTTTACACTTTATGAAGAGGAACAGGTCAAAGAACAACAGTTTTGCAGCTCTGAAACTTGATATGATGAAGGCATACGATCATGTGGAGTGGACTTATTTGAGATCGATTATGGAGAAGTTGGGTTTTGCGGCACCATGGGTGTCGGTTGTGATGAACATGGTGAACTCAGTATCGTTTTCAATAATGTTCAATGGTGTGAAGTCAGAAGTTTTTAAACCTACAAGGGGTATTCGACAGGGAGATCCAATCTCTCCATACCTTTTCTTGTTAGCAGCAGAGGGCCTTTCGTGCCTCTTAAAATCCCAGAACCAATCATCCCAGCTCAGCGGCATTAAGGTGGCATCGTCGGCACCGGTGGTGAACCACCTTTTATTCGCGGATGATAGCCTACTGTTTTTCAGGGCAAGTGTTGATGGAGCGGAAGCAGTATCAAACCTGTTGGACACATATTGTTTGGCATCTGGTCAAAGGATAAACAAAGATAAATCGTCAATTTTCTTTAGCAAGGGCTGCCCAGAGATAGTTCGTGATGCTGTCAAAGGCCACTTGCAGGTTCCCAATGAATCATTGAGCGACAGATACTTGGGCATGCCAATGGACGTAGGTCACTCAAAGAAGGGCACTTTTAAATATTTGAGTGACAGAGTTTGGGACAAGGTTAAGGGATGGATGAGCAAATGTCTGTCTGCGGGTGGAAAAGATTTGTTAATTAAATCGGTAGCCCAAGCTATCCCGATGTTCTCTATGTCATGCTTTAAACTCCCGAGAGGCTTATGTGATCATATTAAATCCATCATCAGGAAATTTTGGTGGGGCTGCAAGCAGGGTGTCGTGGTTTTGTCACGGCAGATGTCCTAGTGAAAGGACTTAGTCGTGGAGCCATCGCGATGGGTTAGCTTAAAGGGGTTAAAGCGGACAAAGGACGCAAGGAGTTTATACTGGTTCGGCCCCTTGCAGTGATGGTAAAGGCCTAATCCAGTTGTTGTGGAATTGCTAGGGTTTCAATGACCAGGGAGCGAATCCGCTATGCCTGGCTCTCGAGTTGTTGTTTGTTGTCCCTAAACCGCCGCCGGGTCGTCCCTTTATATACACAGGTTGACGCCCGGCGGTTTACAGAATCCCGAGGCCGGCTCATACACGTGTCTGGCTCGGTTTCTATCCTTTCTTATCTTACAACACAAGTTACATATGATATGGCGGTTTATGTCTACAAACCCTAATCCGCCTTTGGGCCCTGGGCCTTCGTAAAGCGCCACACTCCTTGTCTTCATGGGCTTCAAATATAAGTAACTTATTATGGGGATAACCCGGCCTCTCCTGGCCGGTTTACACCTAGTAGTAATATCCCCAACATTAGGCCCCAGATTGATTTGAACCTGTTCATGTCAATCTTCAACACTTAGAAAAATTCCTCCTTCAGCACCTTCGCGTAAATCTTGTAAACCGCCATGACATCATCTTCCAGGATCATAATAAACCGCCATGACGTCACCTGTTATTAAAATTGTACATATCTCCCCTTCATTAATGAGCCTCCGACAATCGAGGCGACAGCTCTGTCACATATCCAACTTTTGGGCTCCTCGATTTTCGCGCCTGTCACTTATCCCTTCGCTTTATAAATAGGACCAGGGGGTCCTTTTCATTTTCCCCCTCGTGCCTCTTTGCTTCTTCTTCCTCCTTGCGCCGACCTGACCCTCACGCGCGGCCGCCGTCGTCAAGCTCCGCCTTCGTCCTCAACTTCGGCCGCTGCATCAACCTGAACGTACCAGAAAAAGGCGGCGCTCCTCCACTGTTCCATCATCATTGGTAAGTTTCCCTTGTCTTTGTCCTAGATCCACCATTAGGGTTCCGGTGTTCATCAAAGCTTGAAGCTGTTCTTCCTTGTTCTTCTTTACAGCGTAAATGACGACCTTAGATTTGCTATTTTCTTACACAGTTGCAGTTATAACCCCCTTTTTCATCCTTAGATCATCTGCCTTGTGTATAAAAAACACATCTGGATCTGATAAACTGCTTAAGCACCTGTATTTTAGGTCTGACTACATTTTGATTTACTGATATGCTGCAGATCTGAAATCACCATACCAATTTGTGAAACTTGTTTTCCCCTCACTTAGACATTTTAGATCTGTACATTCCATACCAGTGTAGGCGGTTTAACTTTTTAGAAAATGATAATCCAGCAGGTACCATTAGTCCCCTCTTAAACCACCGATTCATTTATCTTTGTACCTCCTCCAATATCAGACTCCGGTTTAACAATGTGTATATGCTTCTGACCTTGCTTCACTTTATGCTTGTCCATCATAAATCTTAAACCGCTCCTTGATGTTTTTTCAGCTTTTCATTGAAATGGCCAAACAATTTTATGCTTGTAACCGGGTCCCTTCCCGGGTTATGGAAAAGCAATTAGAGGGCTGTGTCACAACCGGCGCTTTAGCAAAGAAGGAAGTTATCCATTGGAGGGCCCCTGGTCCAGAAAATCCTCCTGAGCCCAAGGATGGAGAAGTAGTAGTGTTTGTTGACCACCTGGGACGAGGGTTCAGCCCTCCCGGATCAAAAAAATTCCGAGATGTACTTGCTAGCTTCCAACTCCATCCTCAGGACATTGGACCAAACTCTGTGTCCAATGTTTGCAACTTCCAAGTATTTTGCGAGGCTTATCTTCAAGAGGAGCCTACAGTTGAACTGTTTAGGGATTTCTTCTATTTGAACCGTCGTACAGAGTTTACAGACGGACCCAATACTGAACTTGGTGGAATGGCTATTCAGAAGAGAAAAGACGTCAGCTTCCCTCACGCCAAGCTTCATAGTCACCCCAAGGACTGGAATCAGACTTGGTTTTATTGCCAAGATACATCTCCGACTAATGAGAATCCTCTGCTGGGTTACCGTCCTCACCGGCTCAGCAACACACATCCATTTCCTCGGAGATTGATTGCAAAGGAACGGTCCAACTACGCACCACAACTCTCAAAGCTCAAAGCCTTTATGGCGAACGGTTTAACAGGTGTTGACTTTGTTCGCTGCTGGATATCCTGGAGCATTCTGCCCTTAAGCCGGCGCCCCGGTTTAATGTGTGAGTACACAGGGAGTTTGAAAGATCCTCAACGACATATTGATGTTCAGCTAACAGAGGCTGAAGTTACTGAGGCTGTCAAGAAGATATTGAATGAACCGGAGATTGCTTGCAGCAAGACAGGGCTAAGTCCTTTCTGCGCTTCCAATAAACCGCCAGCTGTAAGAATCATATAACTTTTTGTTTAATTTAATCCTTTTAAATATTCTCTCAAAAATTTGTCCATCTTTAACAGGGCGATGATCCGTTCTGGAAGAAGAAACCACAGGATAAACCGGCCAAGACTCCGCGCACCAAGACCAAGGTTACTAAAAAACCTGCCAAGAAGAAAACCACCGAGTCCTCTGAACCAAATGCTGATGATGATCTGGATAACCCGGATTCAGAGGTAGAATTTGACTCTCTTGGTTCGTTTTTCATACATCTCATTGACAATGACTATTATCAGGATGACGCTGAAGGCAACCATGCTGATGATGTAGAGGTAATTATCCTTTCCTCCGATTCAGATCCTCTGCCAACACAGAAAATCCGTCAAGCAAACCGGAAAGTAAGATTTTCTCACTCCCTAGCTCACTTGGACCCACACTTTCTTTTGAAGAAGCAGCAACACGACGCTCGCCGCACAACCCGGCACAGTGGCCAGGCAGTTACCTCCGCCGGTTTACTGAATACTCCAATCCGGAAACGTCGATCAGAGGTCTCTTATATTCCTGATACTTCTTGCCCCAAGGCGGGTTGTTTCCGACAACCTCTTAATCCATCTGATTCAAATTATTAGGGCACGCCTCATTCATCTTCTGGCGAGTCAACGGCCATACAACTTCAACCCCTGAAGACGGTTCCTGGGTGAGTTATGCTTTAATTTTATCCTTAATATATTATTTTTGCCCGATTTACTGATCTTTATGTTTGCTTCCAGCGCTAAGCCTAGACCCAGCAAGAAGGCCCGGTTAAATAAACCTGTTGACGACAATATAGCTGTTGAACCGGAAAAAACTCCAGATCCAGAAGAAACAAATGCTGACGCCATGCTTGATTATCTGCCACCACAAGATCATGACTTTGTTGTTGAACAAGTGGAGATTGACCCAACAGGCCAGTCTAATAAACCGACAAGCCCGGTCCGAGCCACTGACAAACCATCAAGCCCAGTCCGCGCTGCTCATAAACCGTCAAGTCCTGTGAAGGCTGCTGATGATAAAGAGGATGATGTTATGATTACCGGCTTCAGTCATACCACCCTTGGCAATCCTGTCGCTTTATCAAAGCATAGTGCCAAGGAAGAAGCTTCTGTCCTGAACAAAGGCAAGTGGAATACATATCTGTCAAGCTACACCCATCTCAACGCCCAAGATATTTACTCTGGCTTCTTGAACCGTCTGTACACAAGCCGCGACTATGAAGCCGGTTTAGTGAACTTGATGAAAGAACGATATGAGATAACTGCCGCTGAACTCTGCATATCTGTTCCTCTTTTATGTCCAATTCCAGATATCCACTCCAGTAGCCCCCAAGTGCTGGTTTATGATATTAATCTAAACTGGGACTTTGTAATATCTCAACTTTGCATGCTTAGCCTCCAAGGGCCGGGTTACCTTTTTAAGATGAACCGGTACTTTAGAATTGTAATATTGTAACTTTCGTCGGTGTAGTCCCCAAGGGCCGGTTTAACTTATGAAGATGAACCGGGACTATAAAATAAAAACATTGTCACTTACGCATATGTAGCCCCCAAGGGTCAGTTTATCTTTTCAAGCTAAACCGGGACTTTAGAAGAATACCCATAATGGTACTTTGAGCAAACATACATTAGCCCCCAAGTGCCAAGAATAATACTTGTATTATGCTTGGGACTTGTAAAAATTTGTGATAACGAGCAAATAGGCATTAGCCCCCAAGTACCAATTGTATAACTTTTTATGTACTTGGTACTTCAAATATGTGCTGTCAACTCATAATATGTCTTTCTCTTATAGGCTGAACTGAGCAAAAAGGAAGCCCAAACCGCTGATCTTCAAGAGAACATCAAGTCCCAGCAAGCAGAAACCTCCAAAGCCAAGGATGAGCTGACCAGTGCCTTAGCAGCCATGGAGAAGCTGAAGGAAAATTTCCAGAAGGAACGGGCGGATTGGGATACAGAGAAATCCACTTTGCAGAAAAGGGCTGAGGATGCAGAAGCAGCCCTTAAACCGATGACAGAAGAACTGAACGGCTTGAAGCGGCAGATAAATGCTATGACCAGTGTTGTATTTGGTAAGTATCCTCGCTTTAAGTTTTCAACATATCATCCCATATATTGTCGGTTTACTAATGTTCGCAATGATGCAGGAACTCGCATTACTCATCTAGGCTCTGACATGCGGAAGAAGCTGAAGGCTGCCTATACTCTTATAGAGCAATTATATACCGGCGCGCAACGGGTCATTTGCACTGCTTGTCATAACAAGCCGCCCCCAACCTTAATCAAAGAAACATTAGAGAGGTTGTCAATGCTGCCTGCCCGGTTTGAAGAATTAAAAAGATCGGCTGCAAGGGCAGGTGCTCTGACCGCGCTAACCCGGTCTAAAGCATGGGTGCCTGATCTTGATCCAGTGGATGTGGGTAAAGGTTATCCAAGCTTAAAGGAAGACGGGTCAGAGTTTGGCAATGATGACCTCTGAGTCATAACCAGGGAGATGCGCTCACTGGCTTGCCAATTGGCTGAAGAAGCTGATCTTTCCTACTATCAGGCGAGTTACAACGTCAACAACAAACGGGTTGCTGCACCAACTCCTGAGGCTCAAAATCTTATCCCGCCAATCCGTAAGCACACCTATGCCCCTGACGTTGAACCGTACACACTTATAAGCGATGAAGCTATGTTCCAAGCCCTAACTGGGATCGATTGGGAAACCATTGACTTCCAGCCGCTGGGTAGAGAAGAGGAGGATGAACCGGCGCAAGATGATCCGCAGCCGTCAAGTCAGCCTGGTGACGAATCATGATCCGGAAGCCGGTTTATCCTTCTGCGTACTGCAACACTTGCTGAAACAATTATTCTTTTGGGCATTAAAGCGCCTTGTAATAGGCTAGTTCAAACTCTTAGTCTGCTATGCCATCGTGCATATTTGTTTTGCCTGACACTGTTAATCCGCCATGCTTAAGATATATGATGTTCATAATCCATAGTTGCTCCTGCATACAAGAAGTTGAAAGTGTCCTGGCGGTTTACCGCCGGACGGGTCATGATGCCCAAATATATAGCCAGGGTTTATAACCAAGGCTGTAAAAAGATAATCAAATATGAAAATAAATGATACCTGTGACCTTGAATCACATCGTTGGTTGACCAACTTTTTGTAGTAAAGGTGAGAACCCCAATCTGGAGGACTGATAACTCCTTCCATATTTTGCCGGTTCATGATAAAACCGTACCGGATTGTAATAAACACCGGATTAACCATATATAATACTGGCGAATTATAGTCGAAACCAGAACGGGTTAATAAATGCCGGATTATAATTGATCATGTACTGCCAACTTGTAGTTGAAAGCTAAGCCGGGTCAATAAATGCCGGTCTATCATAAAATATTATAAACCTCATCAAAGGAGAAAAAACTTGGCAAATAAAGCAAAAAAGAGTATGTGAGGCTTTTCACGGGCTGCCAGGCCCCAAATCGAGGCTTTTCATGGGCTGCCAGGCCATTGAGTTAAACCATTTTACAAAGTCTTTTAAGATGGACCTCAATCATTAACTAATCGTCGTTTTAACTTTGACAAGTTCAGGGTCTATGAGATTGACTTGTCAAACGTTCGGCGGGTCATACCAGGTTTACCTAGATGGAGTGGCTTACTTAAAAAAGGCAGGATAACCCGGGATTTTAGGTGAATGCACCTGGCTTCCAAGCCTGGCTTGATAGCCTATTACAAGTGTAGACTCTTTGTTTGTTGCGAAGCAAAGATCCCCCAAGCAATATTTTGAGCTGTGCTCAGTGGGTGCCTATGTTTGAGTTGTGCTTTTGCAACACTCTCTTTGGCCCCTAAGTAATAGTGGCCTTACGCCGATCAAGAGGTGTAGCTTTGGTTCGAACTCGACCAAGCCCCCAAGTGATTTCTCTGGTGGCCTTACGCCTATCAAGAGGTGTAGCTATGGTTCGAATACAACCCATCCCCCAAGTGATTTTTATATATGGCTTTATAAGCTGGATCAATGAGCAAACAGGACGCCGCTTTACAACAGAAGCCCCCATGTAACCGCACATGATGTAAGAAAAACAACAAAGACCCCGCTTTAGCTGAGGCTCCGGTTTATTATCTTGATCATAATATATACATTGTCATAACTATGTACATAAGAAGAGCCTGTGGCTCAAGTATAGTAAGGCCGAAGATGAGCGATATTCCATGGCCGGTGGGTTTCCTCCTCCGATTTACGTGAGTCTTTGTGCTCTCGAACATCGATAAGGTAGTATGACCCGTTATGCAGATTTTTGCTGACCACAAAGGGCCCTTCCCAAGGTGGGGATAACTTGTGCATATCAGTCTGATCCTGGATGAGTCGGAGCACCAGATCGCCTTCTTGAAAAGTTCTGGTTCTAACCCAGCGGCTGTGATAGCGACGCAGATCTTGCTAGTAAATCGCCGAACGAGCTGCTGCAATGCCACGCTCCTCATCTAACAGGTCAAGTGCTTCCTGTCGTGCCTTCTCATTGTCAGCTTCGACATAGGCCGCCACACGAGGCGAGTCATGACGGATGTCACTTGGGAGAACCGCCTCTGCTCCGTAAACCATGAAAAAAGGTGTGTAACCCATAGATCTGTTGGGGGTGGTATTAATGCTCCATAACACGGAAGGTAACTCTTCCACCCAACAACCCGGCGTCCTCTGCAGGGGGGCCATAAGCCGGGGCTTGATGCCTCTCAAAATCTCTTGATTGGCTCTCTCCGCTTGACCATTAGATTGGGGGTGAGCCACTGATGACACGTCAAGCCGGATGTGTTCTCGTTGACAAAATTCTTTCATAGCACCCTTGGACAGATTAGTGCCATTATCAGTTATAATGCTGTGTGGAAAGCCAAACGGGAAAATCACCTTCTTGATGAATTGAACCGCCGTAGCTGCATCACACTTACTGACTGGCTCTGCCTCCACCCACTTAGTGAACTTATCAACCGCCACCAGAAGGTGGGTCTTCTTATCCTTAGATCTCTTAAAGGGCCCAACCATATCCAGCCCCCAAGTCGCAAACGGCCAAGTGATTGGAATCATCCTCAACTCTTGAGCCGGTACATGAGCGCGTCGTGAGAATTTTTGACAGCCATCACACCTTTTGACCAAGTCCTCAGCATCGGCATGAGCTGTCAGCCAATAGAAACCGTGACGAAAAGCCTTGGCTACCAGAGACTTTGAACCGGTATGGTGATCACAATCTCCTTCGTGAATCTCACGCAAAATCTCATGGCCTTCTTCAGGAGACACGCAACGCTGAAACGCCCCTGTCACACTGCAACGATGTAACTCTCCATTGACGATAGTCATGGACTTGGACCGCCGGATTATCTGCCTGGCCAAAGTTTCATCCTCCGGTAACTCGCCCCGGTTCATATACGCCAAATATGGGACCGTCCAATCTGGGATGACATGAAGAGCTGCCACCAACTGAGCCTCCGGATCAGGAACAACCAGATCCTCTTCTGTGGGGAGCTTGACCGACGGATTATGTAGCACATCCAGAAAGACGTTGGGTGGAACCGGTTTACGTTGGGAACCCAAACGACTTAAAGCGTCCGCCGCTTTGTTCTTCCGCCGGTCCACATGGTCAACCTGATAACCTTTGAAATGACCTGCAACAATATCCACCTCTCGACGATATGCTGGCATGAGCGGTTCCTTGGAATCCCAAGTACCAGACACTTGTTGAGCCACCAGGTCCGAGTCACTGAAGCACTTAACCCGGCTTAAATTCATCTCCTTAGCCATCCGAAGACCGTGGAGTAAAGCCTCATATTCAGCTGCATTGTTAGTGCAAGGGAACATTAAATGGAGAACATAACAAAACTTATCACCTCGTGGGGAAGTTAGCACGACTCCAGCCCCCGAGCCCTCCAATTGCCTGGACCCGTCGAAATGAATAGTCCAATAAGTATGATCCAGCTTCTCTTCTGGCGCCTGTAACTCTGTCCAGTCATTGATGAAATCCACAAGTGCCTGAGATTTGATCACTGTCCGGGGCATATATTTTAACCCGTGAGGCCCAAGCTCAATAGCCCACTTGGCAACCCGGCCAGTTGCTTCCCTGTTCTGGATTATATCCCCCAAAGGAGCAGAACTGACCACAATGATCGGATGACCCTGGAAATATTGCTTAAGCTTCCGGCTCGCCATGAAAACTCCATACACTAGTTTCTGCCAATGTGGGTACCTCTGCTTGGACTCAATAAGTACTTCACTGATATAATAAACCAGCCATTGAACCGGATACTCCTTTCCGGCCTCCTTGCGCTCCACCACAATAGCCACGCTAACCGCCCGGGCATTAGCAGCCACATATAACAACAAGGGCTCTTTATCAACAGGAGCAGCAAGGACAGGCGGCTCGGCCAGCTACCGCTTTAGGTCCTCAAATGCTTCATTGTCGGCGTCACTCCAGACGAAGTCATCTGTCTTCTTCAGCATCTGGTATAAAGGGATAGCCTTCTCCCCAAGGCAACTGATAAACCGGCTTAAGGCGGCAATCCGGCCTGCCAAGCGTTGAACATCATTGACACACTTCGGTTTAGCCAGTGAAGTAATATCCTTGATCTTCTCCGGATTAGCTTCAATGCCCCTGTTAGACACCAGGAAACCCAAGAGTTTGCCCGCCGGTACACCAAAGACGCACTTGGCCGGATTAAGCACCATCTTATAAACCCGGAGGTTATCAAAAGTCTCCCTCAAGTCATCTATCAATGTCTCCTCCTTTCTGGATTTCACCACAATATCATCCACATAGGCATGAACATTGCGGCCAATCTGATTATGAAGACAATTCTGCACGCAGCATTGATAGGTCGCCTGGGCACTCTTGAGCCCAAAAGGCATAGATACATAGCAGCAGGCTCCAAAGGGAGTTATGAAAGCTGTCTTCTCCTAGTCCTTAACTGCCATTTTGATCTGATGGTAACCAGAATATGCATCCAGAAAACTCAAACGCTCACAACCCGCCGTAGCGTCAATGATTTGATCAATACGAGGGAGGGCAAAAGGATCCGCTGGACAAGCCTTGTTCAAATCTGTGTAGTCCACACACAGACGCCAGGTGCCGTTCTTCTTAAGTACTAGCACCGGATTAGCCAACCACTCAGGATGAAATACTTCAATGATAAACCCAGCTGCCAAGAGCCTGGCTACCTCCTCTCCAATGGCCTTGCGTATTTCTTCATTGAAGCGGCGGAGGAATTGCTTGACCGGTTTAAACTTGGGATCAATATTAAGAGTGTGCTCAGCGAGTTCCCTCGGTACACCTGGCATGTCAGAAGGTTTCCATGCAAATATGTCCCGGTTCTCACGGATGAACTCAATGAGCGCGCTTTCCTATTTCGGATCCAAGTTAGCGCTGATGCTAAACTGCTGGGATGAATCGCCAGGAACAAAATCAACCAGCTTAGTCTCATCAGCCGATTTAAACTTCAAGGCCGGATCATGCTCTGTAGTTGGCTTCTTCAAAGAAGTCATATCCGCCGGATCAACATTGTCTTTGTAGAACTTCAACTCTTCTGTCGCACAAACCGACTCAGCATAGGCCGCATCACCTTCTTCACATTCTAAAGCGATCTTATGGCTCCCATGTACTGTGATGGTCCCTTTATGAACCGGCATCTTGAGCTGCAGATAAACATAACAGGGCCTTGCCATGAACTTGGCATAAGCCGGCCGTCCGAACAGGGCATGATATGGGCTCTTGATCTTTACCACCTCAAAAGTCAATGTTTCTGATCTCGAGTCATGCTCATCTCCAAAAGCAACCTCCAGAGCTATCTTACCAACTGGATATGCCGATTTACCAGGCACCACACCATGAAAAACGGTGTTTGATGGCTTAAGATTTTTATCTGTTAACCCCATGCGACGGAAGGTTTTATAATAAAGGATGTTGATACTACTCCCTCCATCCATGAGTACCTTGGTGAAATTGTATCCTCCAACCTGAGGCGCCACCACCAATGCCATATGACCCGGATTATCAACCCGTGGTGGATGATCCTCTCGACTCCACACAATGGGCTATTCAGACCAGCGCAAGTAACGGGGCACCGCCGGTTCAACGGAGTTCACTGCCCTTTTATGAAGCTTCTGATCACGCTTACACAGGCTTGTGGTGAAGACATGGTATTGCCCACAATTCAACTGCTTCGGGTTGCTCTGGTAACCCGACTGCTGCTGTTGCTGCTGATCCCCCTGATGATTATAACCACACTGGTTGCTCTGATTGCCTTGATTGCCATGTCCACCTTGATTACCGTGAAATCCTGAACCGGAACTGCCTCCCCCATAACCCGGCCCATGAGATCCAGGGCCTGAACCGCCGGCCGGTCATACCGGAAAAAATCTGAATTTTTGAACTCCCGCATAATAAAACAATCCTTCCAGAGGTGCGTGGCTGGCTTTTAACGCGAT
Organism: Triticum aestivum; assembly: GCF_018294505.1. NCBI lineage: Eukaryota > Viridiplantae > Streptophyta > Magnoliopsida > Poales > Poaceae > Triticum > Triticum aestivum. The sequence continues at coordinate 135,566,735 of NC_057808.1, forward strand.
CCGTGCTTTGGGCAAGGCTGGTTTAGCAAGTAAGACAGGCGCTCCGGATTGGGACTTGATCCTCCACCACGCGGGGGCGGTTTACCCTTACGACGATGACCATTATCCTGCATGTTGGTATTAGCCACAAAATCTAAACTGTTATCCGCTTTGCGCTTACCGCTATTTCCATGACCCGCCGGGTTATGTTGCTTCCCTTTGGTGTTGCCGCTCTTCTTTCCCTTTCTTGTCTTGTCATCGTCAGACTCAAGGTCCTTGGCACTATCAGAGTCGGCATACTTCACCAGAGTTGCCATAAGCGTCCTCATGTCATTGCAATGACGTTTTAGCCGTCCCAACTTTAACTTCAGAGGTGCAAACCGGCAATTGCCTTCCAACGTTAAAACTGCTGTATCAGCGTTGATGCGGTCCGATGAATGCAAAATTTCTGAAACCCGGCGTAGCCAATGGGTTGTTGACTCTCCTTCCTCCTGGACACAGGCAGCTAAGTCCACAATTGACATGGGCTGCTTGCACGTGTCCTTGAAATTCTGGATAAACCAGGCCCTTAACTCGGCCCATGACTCGATGGAGTTAGCGGGCAGGTTTTTCAACCATGTGCGAGCTGTTCCCTCCAACATCATGGTGAAATACTTAGCACATGCCGCATCATCCACATCTAGCATCTCCATTGCCATCTCATAGCTTTCGACCCATGATTCGGGGGATAAATCGGCAGTGTAATTCGGCACTTTATGTGGGCCCTTGAAATCCTTGGGCAGCCGTACATTGCATAGCGCCGGGACGAGACACGACACCCCCAAAGAACTGGAGGTATGTAACACCCCGGATGTAACTTTCCATATTTATAACTCCAACTCTTGCCATTTTCGGCTATGTGTTATGATATTCCCTTCGTGGTCGGGTTTTGTCTTTCGTTTTGCATTTTGTTCATGTCATGCATCTCATATCATGTCATCATGTGCATCTCATTTGCATACGTGTTCGTCTCATGCATCCGAGCATTTTCCCCGTTGTCCGTTTTGCAATCTGGCACTCCCACATGCACCGGCGTGCCCCTCTTGTCTCTTTTCGTGAGCGGGTGTTAAACATTCTCGGAATGGACCGAGTCTTGCCAAGTGGCCTTGGTACACCAACGGTAGACCACCTGTCAAGTTTCGTTCCATTTGGAGGTCGTTTGATGCTCCAACGGTTAACCGGGTAACCACAAAGTCCTTTTGAGTGTGCAGCCCAACACCCCTCCAAAACAGCCCAATAACCCACCTAAGTCACTTCCATGCTCTCCGCCGTTCGATCACGATCGTGTGGGCGAAAACCGCACTCCATTTGGAGTCTCCTAGCTCCCTCTACCTATAAATAAGTGACCCCCCCCCGGATTTTCGCGCAGACGAAACCCTAGCCCGCTCCCTCTCCGCCGCCGGACGCGTCCGTCCCGCGCCCGCGCCCACGCCAATCGGGA